>NW_015113783.1:71493-128465 GCF_001443285.1 Poecilia latipinna
GTGGCCGATCGATCGACACACCTCTACTTTCCACACTTTGGTGCTTGTAATTAAAACTACAAAAAGACAATATGAGCACTTTGAGGACATATTTTCTAACAGCACGGGCCATTTACGGCTGATCCATCACCTGGAAATGAATCACTGATTTATGTATCAAGACGGATTTTGATACAAAGGAAATTCTTCATCTATTGGCACAGTAGTGTTAAACATTGTTACCTGTAAGAGTATGTGCTGTAACATCTAGAAAAAAAAAGTTTTAAATTTTGTTTTGGACTAAAAAAAATAAGGCAGAAAAGTGTTAATGTGGTCTTTTCCTAACATTATTCCCTCAAGTGACGAGGAGACAGAAACTAAAAACACCCAATGCAAAATTAGTTCAGGGATTGCCTACATTCGCAAACTTCTCCCCATTAGTTAAAAGTATGTACAACACGTACTATTGTGTTTAATATTTATTCCACAGACATTTAATCCACCAGTTGAAATCATTCCAATCGTTACATTTAAGGAAAATAATTTGAACAGATGATTCAGTTAGATCATGTGTTTTCTATCTGAATGTTAAAATAATGTTGCCTATTCAACCGTCTTATAAAAGAGACTTCTATGAGATTTGCATATTTTGTGCTTCCTTATTGGCTCATAGAGATATGAATCAGTACCAGTGCATCTACATCTTATGCATTCTGTTGTACAGAACTGTCTGTGACTGACTTGATGTTTTGCGAAGCCAGTCAGAAGTGCAAAACACCCGTCGGATACAGAGTCTTTCAGTATGCAGTATGTCACCTAACTAATATATATTAACTAACTAATATCAAACTTAGGAAGAAATTACTGACTTTCTAAGACAAAAATTCTACCTTCATGGTTTCCTGAGTGGCATGTCAAATTTTGAACAAAACTTTTGTCAAATACACCTAAATTTTTGAGTTTTTACTCAAGGTTTGGTCAACAGTGTCCTGGGAATGTGTGTATATATATATATATATATATATATATATATATATATATATATGAGATAAAATAAGAATCAACCTAAATAATGTTTGTTCTCTGACAGGACCATATAAATAGAAAATCAGCTGGCGCTTTTCACTGACTTAAGGAACTCCTGACCTTTCAATTTTTTTCTACTCTGGGCACTGTCCGGGCTCCATAGAAACAAGTTCACCGAACGGTATTTAGCTGCCGCTGGTTCACCGTATTATTCCATATCACTCGGTACCGCAATCCCATCAGTTCTCCCTGATGGTTCCCCAGATGAAAGAGGAGCCATAACCCGACAGCAGACCGAACCGTCAGCCGGTATCCGTTAGCTTCATCAGGCTAAGCTCCACCGCTCTTTGTTCGGCTGTTTAGCGTGCTAGCTGCCGTAAAGACCCGCGGTACGGCAGGTGAACTTAGACCGTTTCCCGCTCCACATACAAGCTCTGGGAAGTTTGCGTGTTTAAACAGCATGTGAATTGTCTCAAAGCGACGAATACTTGGAGTAAAACCGAGTAAAATCTGATTGAATGATGGGGCTCATTATGCTAACGTTACCTCGCTAGTGTATGCTAACAAACAGTCAAAGAGTCTGATGTTCCATACGAACGATACAACACCAACAAACTTTAAAACCTCTTCCAAACTACAAGTGTTTCTATAACATAATATCTGCTGCCTCGTTGGTGTTCCGTAGTCTTGCTAAGTGGTTTGCTAAAACTAAGAAGAAATGATATATACCGGTGATTTCCTGATTCAGCAGCTCTCTGTCCGTCTCCGGTTTGATTGATTTGAACAAAAGAAGCTGCAGTCTGCTTTCACACCACGTGGTTTGCATTTAGCATTCATACAGGAAACCGAGCACTCACCAATACATAAAACCAGACATGAGAGGGGGGCGGAGGTGACTTTGAGCTGCTGTGATGCAGCACGAACAACCACTATGAGGGTACAACTCAACTACACTGACACAGAGGAAACAGAAGTTCTACTTTCACTCAGGAAAAGTTTTTTAAGAAACATAAACACCCCGTTTTCTCTCCATTTCAGCACACAAGGCATCCGATTCTGTCAGACACACCACTCTAGTTCCCCTTTCAAGTGTGTGTATAATTATCTAAATCTTAATTCCCTTTCATTCAAAACCAAAGTTAACTTTGTTGTGCGGCAATGGGAGAAACCTTCTCAGTTTTGTCAGCCATATTAAAGCAAGCATTATTTGCCATGAAAAAGTCTCAGAAATAACTTTAGATTAACAAAGCCCATATTAGTGTAATATAAAAACAAAAGAAAGACCAAGTCCAAAGAAAAAACTGGTGATATTCTCAGAGGGCCCAGCTGCGATCATGGCAGCCTTGCTTGCCCCCAGTTGCAGTGATGGCTACAATGTAACTTGCTTGTGAATGTGACTGAATGTAGCCTAAAATGCTTTAGGGTCGTCTGGACTTTGTATAAAGTGCTTACTACAGGCCATTTGATGCGCAGCTCTCTTTAAGTATCTTGGCAAAACAAAAACTAACCAAAATAGTTTGAGAGTAGCTTTATAAGCATATCTTTCCTCAGTTTTTAATGTTAAATGCCCCTTCTATTATGAGAGTTGATTCTAATAAGCTCTTTAAAGATTACAGAGCACTACCTGAGGAAGGCTGGAGACTGTTTGCTCCAGTTCAAACAGTTTTGAACTGGAGCAAACTGGAGTTTTGACGTTTGTTCCCCACACCACCTGCCTCTGTTGTTGTACCCTCGGGCAGGGCACTGCACTGGTCCTCTGCTGGCGGGGATCCGAGGCCCTGGTGGCGCTGGTGGCGCTGGTGTATGGCAGCCTCACTTCTGTCAGACTGGTGCGTGAATGGGTGAAAGACTTGTGTGAAGTAACTTTGGGGTCCTCTGGACTTGATAAAGCCATTACACAAGTTCAAAGCCATTTACTAAATTATTTTCCAGACATATTTCTTCCAACCAATGCAGTCCAAACACTTGCAACGCAGGACAAAATATTCAAGTTGAAAGTACTGTTGAATTCTAAGTGCAAAAAAGAATATTATTTTGATATTCTTTTTCTTTAATAAAAAGTTAACATAATTTCCAAACTAATTTTTCTTGGAATTACATTTCAATGGATACAACAGTGATGAAATGGTCACATTTGCTGGTTAGAACCAGGCAGCAGGTCAGGTTTGAGCCCACTTTGCTGGCTGGTTACTGGACTTTCGTCTCCACCCTGGAGGCCCCCAATCATGGAGCCCAGGGTCCCGTAGCTTCCCCCATGTGGCTCCATCTGAGCGGCCACGCTCAGACTGAGCCTCTCTGTCCGAGGCATCTTGGGCGTTTGGTTGAGCGCTGAAGAGGGAAGGGAAACAGGCGTGGCCGCATTGTCGCTGAGGCTTTGCACCGTGACAGATGACTGCACAGATATACAAGTTTCAGTTACAAAGATAAGATATACAGTGATAAAAACTGAGAGCAGTCAGTTATCATATCTGCTATGTCCATTACCAAAAAAATCTATTTCTAGGTTGATTTATACACAGAGGTGAATGTAGTTTTAAATTCTTGCCAATTGTCAGTGGCTCATTGTGCGAACCAAAATAAATAAAAACATTAATATAAGGTATATTAATGTTTATAGGGTCCCTGTATAGATAACGCAGAAAGTAGAAGCACTTCACAATGTGAAACAAATATAAAGTCTGCCATATAGGTGGAAAGTAATTAGTTGCATTTACATCTATTGATGTAATTACAATTTATCTAATTTGTCCTTTAAGTTGTTTACAAAACCTGAGCTTTTACTTTTCCTTGAATTTGTTTTAAATAAAGTTACTCTGTTACATTTGAAATCATATCCATTAATGAGTAAAGATAAAACATAAGAAAATACCAGAAAAAATGGCATTGAGCTTTTGGCTGGATTTACATTAAGACCTCATGGTGTTGCATCAATGGGAAGTCAGGGGGGCAAGCACAACCCATCAAGTTTACTTCAAGTTAACTTCTGAGAAAAAGAGAAGTTCTAGCTGAATTTAACTGATGCATTGTAATCTTTAATATTTGAACAACAAATGTAAATGCCAATTTTATCAGGTTATAATTTGCATTGACGAAAACGGAAAATCAGGTGCTTAGTTTGGAGTCGGTTATTTAAAACTATTATAAAGGAGTAGCAAACAGCAGCTGTCATTAGATATTGCAATTAATGTCAGTAAAAATGCACATATCTTGTTTTGCTTACACACACACACACACACACACACACACACACACATATATATATATATATATATATATATATATATATATATATATATATATATATATATATATATGTGTGTGCTCTTGTAAATCAAAACAGTTTGAGACTAATATGTTCTCATTTCCTTTGTGATGAGCAGAACCTTTGCTCATCAAAAAGTAACTAAAGTAAAATTGTAATGAGGTACTTGTTACTTTTAATAGTATTTCAGTGCATTTTTTTTAATATAAATAACTTCGGCACAACTGTCTTTTCTTTTGAACATATTGTTTTTCTGCACTTTTATCAGGTTTTGGTTACGTTGAATTAAAAATTCACTGTCCTGCGGCGTTTTCCCGGTTTATATTTTAAAGTCTATAAATGATAAGCGATTTATTGTTCGTCCTGTCCCAGTGCAAGCGGCATTTTTTATGTCTGTGGACCACCTGTGTAAAATGACCCAGTCCATAAATCAAACGCACCAATCCGATCAGCAACCAGCCACCGTCTTTAAGAGAAAGACGCTCGTGCTATGCGCTGTCGTTTAATACCAGTGATATTTCCGGTCATAAGCTAATAAGTAGTTGTTTTCCAGGTGTACTGTGTTTTAATTGAGCAAAATCTCAACTAGATATTCTCCTTTTGCTTTTAATTGGAACATTTTTGTAACAAGCAGACAGGCGTTAAACATAGCGGTGAACGGCTTTTGAAGGCTGTAGACTAAAAGCTACGACCTCAGGGAGGGGGGTGGGGGGGGAGACAGCTGGAGGGTGAGAGGCTCCATTACGCGGCACAAACAGTTCAGAAACATTTCAGAATAAGAAAAAATGCGTTTTTATAAACAAATTAACTCGTGTTTTGGTCTGTCTATTGCTAGCAGATCTATTCTGACTCGAAGTGCAGCCGTTCTGAATGATGGCTTTATTGCAGCCGATTACCGGACCGGCGCAAAATCGTTTAGCGGTACGCAGTACCGTACCGGACCGGTGTTCTGACACCGGCTTACTTTCACCCCTGGCTATACAGTGGAGGATAGAGGCATACAAACATAACTGTTCTTCTTGCAAATGAAAGTTATTTGTAAACACAAACTAAAGATATATATTATGAGTTACAGCTAAAATATATAGAACTTTAACATATTTTAATGTCCTTAAGTTGGGCATTTCAGCCACTGAAATCTCCAATAAATTTGTGTTTATTGGACGTATTTTGCAAAGTATCACTGAAAGAAATGGTTGTTTCTACCAGACATGTTGATAACAAATATTTCTTTCTAAACAATGACAATAAGAACACTTGTCAAAAAGAGATACACATATTGTCAGACAATATGTCTGAACAATCTGATGACATTAATACTCACGTTCCCTACAGAGGCCTGACTGCCAGCTACCATCTTCTTCTTTCTGGCCATGTTGGGATTCCAGTTGCAAACCAGACTGTCATTCTGCACGCTGTAGTTTTTATGGCCAACAAGCCAGTATGTGTTCATTTTGCCTTTACCCTGACAGGAGAGTGATGGGTGCCAAGTGATGAATACCGACTAAACAATTTGCTACAGACAACACTGAAATCAAATGTTTACATTAAAATAACTAGACTGATTGGGATTTTTGAGAAACCGTGAAAAACAAGGTTACACTTTCTTGTACGAGTTGACTTTAATTAGTATTGAAAGTGCCATGTCATTGCATGCTGAATGAGAGAAGTAGCACCTAGAATCTAGATGCTGCCAGCGAAATACCTCTTCTTTCAAAAAAAAAAAGTAATACAACAATATGACTTGGGTTTGCAGAATTGCGTTTAATCACGCAACAGGACTTGAGCAACAGTGTCCTTTTAACAGATGAGAACAGCATAGAGATTTTTGGCCAGTTGCTGTTGGTAAAGATGGTTTTATATGGTACTGACTCGAAATGACGCGAATATGATTTGAACGGTACTTTATAAGTTCAGTCGATTTACAATTTCTCTTCGTTATCACTGCATTTAAAGTAATATACTTAATATAATATATGTTGGGTTTCTTCACAGACACACCGAGTGGGAATATTTGATTTTAATTAAAAGACCCCACTCATTTTCACCATATCTACAGTCCATCATTTGAAAATGTACTGAATTTTCATTTAAGTAGAATGAGATATTCATGTTTTCACTATGTATTATTTTCCAAGCAGACTGAAGAAAACATGAAGCCGTTAAAATTGAATTTCTCAAAGAAAATGTAAAAAGTTGAGAGCTTGATTTTTATCCGTTACCTTAACCTCAATCTCTCCACGTAGCTGCAGCTCATAGGCGTTGTCCTTCATCAAAGCCAAATAGGTTTCTGAACTGGTGTGGATTTTCTGAGCTGGAACAGGAAAACATTTGAAATACATTTGTAGCAACTGTTTTAGCTCTAAGCAGATTCCCAGGTCATTCTCTGCAAAGCTTTTTGCGGTGTGATTGATAAGGGAACTAATATGTCTTTACAATATACCTGAAAGAACATTGTGAACATCCAATACTTTGTAAATTATAGATATGTGCCTGAGTTACCTGAAATTTTTTTGTCGAAACACAACTTATCTGACCTTCTACATCAGTACAAAAATCAGGCAACATCTCTAGCTGTGATGGAATTATAGAAAAAGATTTTGATGAGAAATATCTGGCAGAGTATTTTTAAAAATATATTTTATTGAAGTATTTACAGTCTTGATTATTTATTGCTGTTTTAGGCATTTGTACAATTTGGAAAAGGAGGTATTAGAAACTATTGGTTAAGAATTCCATGGCTACAAGTAATCGGGGAATAAAAATAAAACTACATGGTATTTGCAGTTATGTACATTTTTGCTGTAACACCTATGTTACATGGTGTTGAAGTTAGCCTCCTGCTCGCTACAATTAATAATTGTTTTAATGGATTAATTAATAGTCTTCTTCTGTTCTGTTTTTCTACAGAGTGTAATAGTGTCATTTGTATTTGTAATAGATTCAGTGAGAACCAGTGTTAAACACAGATTGGTTTTCTTTTTTAGAGTTGCATAACAATTTCAGTTTTTATCTTTTATATGAGATTTCTGTTAGTAAAGCTTTGTGGATTATTCTGTAGGTGGGTGAACAGATCCAGACTTTGGGTCCTTCATTTCGTGAAACAACATAGCATAAAGGTTTTATTTAGTTTTCTGCTTCTCAAACTGTCAGAACGTCTCTTTTTCTTCTTACGCTGGAGTAGGTTAGCTTCCTTTTTGTTGCTATTTTGGGTTTAAGTTAAACTTTTTAGGTTGCTGTTGATACCGATCTAAATAAAATCAACTACTTGAAATGTATGCTGGTGTACAATATTCTCTTGGTAGAATATTCTTTTGAAAAGTTCATTTGTGGTAGTTGCAGCGTGGCAGTGCACAGCAAGGGCCTTAACATAATCATCATCATAGAGCAGGAAAAGCAGGAAAAGCAAGTTATGGCCAGGATATTTAAAAATTGAATTCTCTTTAAGAGCTGTAAAGGTTTATTTAATTATTACTTAGGACTCACGCAGGCTGGTGGACTCCATCCTGGAGGCAGTGTTGACCGTATCTCCAAATAAACAATATCTCGGCATCTTGTAGCCCACAATTCCTGCCACACATGGACCTGTGGAGCCAAAAAATACAAATTGCTTTTCGTTTTGCTTTAGAGCTTCAATTGTAAGGTCAACAATCAGGTACCAATACAACCAGAACACAGAAATAAAACGGAACAATTTAAGTAGATTTCAAACAAATTTGATGCCATCACTCACAAACAAGGAAGTGATATTTAGAGCTTCCTTAAAAGGCAATAGTAGGAATAATATTGTGACATGTTGCTTCATCTCCCTGAGTTTCTATCTAGATATTAAGCTTCACATCCCATTCAGTGCTGAACATGACACCTCTTTTTTTTTACATGTTTCTGTGATTTTATGATCTAAAAAACACATACACATCCTCATGTGTCTGTGTATCTTTCCAGCACTTTGACTTTTATTAATTTGTCATTCATTTCTATAGCCTAATCCTAACGTTTACCCCAACCTTAACCACAACCAGTGAACACCTAAAGTCAAATCACATCTTAGTCCTAAATCTAACTTCTAACCTCAAAACAGCACCTCTTCAGTCCTTACGGAGTAGTATTTGTTGGAGAAATGGTTCTTACACTGTAGCAAATACAAGGCCACGCACACGCATACACACACAAACACGCTAAAAAATTTCAACTGATCAGCTGAACCCACAGCACTTCCTCTAGATGGCGCTGTGGGTTCAGCTGAATATTTGTTTCTCTGGGTTTTTAGTCAATTCAACTTTATTTAGACAGAACCAAGTTACATAAAATAGAGATAAAAACAAATAACTAATTGAATTGAATCATTCTCATGTATTGTTCTCTTACCTGTTTATGAATATCTCACCTTGTTTATGAACTATATCAATCAAAAAGAAAAAAAATCTTTAAATATCTTTATTGATCCATAGTCTATACCTGCTTATCCTTACAGAGTTGTGGTACAACCTGGACAGGTCACCAGTCCATCGCAGGCCAACACACACACACACACACACACACACACACACACACACACACACACACTCGTTTGCATGGCTATTTATTTTTGTGGGGGCTTCCATTCATTTCTACAGCCTAAACCTTACGTGTGTATAGCAAAACTTACTTCTAAATATTACAAATCCATATGAACAAACATATAACCACACAAACACTCCACAAAGATCAAAAAACAACACATGTAACCTAAAACCTAATAATTATTGTATGTTGTAATTTGAATTTCAACAAACTGGACATGAAAACATTTTACAAGCTCCCCAAATTTGCATTTTGTCAGTGCACTTCAAAATAAGAAAAGGCGTCAAGATTAGGTTAAGGTTAGAAAGGAAGGTTGAGAGTAGAAAATATCTAAATAGCTTAAAAACACTGAAAAAATTTTTTTGAGACTGAATAATTTATTTTAAATGAAGAAAATAAAATGGCAAACAATAAAATGAACATGCTTCCAGATCAGCTCTATTTTTTCTATTTTTAGTGAGCTATCTTTTTGCTTCATTGTGAATTAATCTAGTAATGCTGTCTTTATCTAAATACTGTAGAGGTTGAACGTCAGAGAGATGGAGCAGCTGTTCTCAGCAGTGGACGCATTACAGTACTTTGTTGTCCCAAATAAGCCTCAGTGTCATGGGTTTTTCAAAGCACTGGAAAGAATAGAAACACGTACAGTATACAAACATGAAACCAAGCTCCAGACAACCAACTAGAATTATCTCAGTCTAAAAACCTACAAATAAAACCACAGGTTTTATTCCCCAGAACCAGAACATCCACATTCAGCTTCTATGCATCTCAAATCTGGAAGAAACTTCCAGAAAACTGCAATACAGCTGTAACACTGAGTTCCTTAGAATGCAAGACTTAAAGCCCCCCCTGATTAGAGTTGCTTTTGAACCATAGTAAATGGAACATTGATCAAAATATTTGATTTGTATTGATGATTTTAATGATGGCACTTGACAAAATACAATGTCTGTTACTGGTTTTACAATTGCTGACAATGTGCTGTGTTTATGATGTTTTTATGTTTTCATGATGTAAAGCACTCTGAACTGCCACCTTGTTGAAATGTAATTGACTGATACTCTAACAAAGCCAGAATGATGTGTTGGACCTTGCGGTCTCATGTGGCGCTCCTCTGACCTGTGTGAATGCCGGCTCGGAGCTGCAGCCTCTCGTTGGGCATGTGAGGGATGGACACCTGCCTGACCGCCGCCAACAGGTCCAGCGCCATCTTGGCAATCTCATCTGCGTGTTTGTCACCGTTTCTCTCAGGTAGACCGCTCACCACCATGTAGGCATCTCCGATTGTCTCCACCTTGTTAGAGCATTCCATTAAATTCATTCAGATGACATAGGGAAAAGTTTCTTAATTAAAGACAACAGGAATTGATTGCAACGCAGTTTCTGTTGTAGTCTGCCATCTGTACACAACAGCTCCTAGAAGACATTCTAGACATCTCCAAGCAAAACCTCCCAGCTCATCCTGGTTAGGATCAAGCATTCTCTGGGCAGAATAATCTAGTAAATTACTGGTCTTCCCCCTGTTGCAACATCACCAAGAAACCTCAGCTGACTCCTTTTGATTTAGAAGAGTTGAAGCCCCACCCCATGCTCCCCCAGACGATCAAACTCCGTCCAATACCTCCAAGACTAAGTCTGATCACTCTACATACATTTTAGCTGCTTGTTTCCAGGATGTCAGTCTTTCCATCACAGGCGAGGGTTGTATCATAACCTGTCAATAAATCCAGAGGTTTGGTTTTTTCCTATACCAACCACAGTGCTGAGATGGCGCAGGGGTAGAGCACAACTCATGTTAGGAGACCTCATGGTGTGTTGTGGTGAGGTAGGTGTGGTGGACCAAGATATGAAGAGTTGATGATTTAATGAAGAAATACACACAATAATCCAGGCAGCACAAGTGAGCAACAGCAAATACTCTCACACTGGTAGAAACTGACAGGGAACACAACTAATGACAGACTAGACGAGGACCCGACAAGGAAGCAAGAGACTTGGGTGGATTTAAATACCCCGAGGGTAATCAGGGAACACAAGACACAGCTGGGAGCAATCAAGGGTAGGGACTAAGTCCAACTTTAGACACTTTTTTTTTTTTTCATTTTACTTCACTAAAGTAAGATGAATACAACAACACAACTGTATAAACAGGGATTTAACCCAAGAAAAATTTGCCAAAGTCCAAAGAAAACTTTAAAAACATCGCCAGACAGACTGGAGTGCTATTGATCAAGAACTCTTTTTAAAAGAGTGGAAGACAGTATGGATGTCTTGACAGAAAGCTTCAGACTTACAGAAACGTGCTCTGTTGGCGCGGGTTTGTTACCTTGTAGACATCATAGGAATCGATGCGAGTGTCAAAGCACATGTACAGGTTGTTGAGCATCTCCACCACCTGCAGAGGGGTGCAAGATGCTGAGATAGATGTGAAGCCCACAATATCTGAGAAAAATATGGTGACCTGGAAAACAAGAGAGAAAACATTTGCTCCGTCACAACATGTCAGCTTGTCTTCTTCTACTGTGTCAGCCTCACAGGATGAGGTAACAGAAATATAATATTATTGATTTATACGTTTCCTTTGATTGACATTCAGGGTTTGAGCTGAAGTGAGTTTTTATTTAGAGAATGATTGCTACAACTCTTCAGAATATATTCTGTACCGCCCTCTATCAGTAGAAAATTACGTTCTCTGCATTGAACAGGACAATGAACTAAATCTGTGGAATCAGCATCCAAGTTTCCTCCATATCTGCTAAAAGTAATGTGTGCCATTTGAAAGTCTGCAACTACATTTCCATATCAGAGCAGGATTTTTCCTTTTCAGTGAGTTCTATACAGAAACCCCTCCTGATCATTTTAAGCTGCTCAGACACCCCCCCCTCACCACCATAAGGCTTTTTGGTCCAGCTGCTTCAAACCTCTTCAATAAGCCAGATGCAATTTCACCCGTACAACTTGTTTTATCTCCACATGAATATACAACAGGGCAATTACAGGTAATTACACCAACAATAGCAACAAAGGCAACAAACACACACGTTCAGTCAGGGTGTTTGCACATCTTGCAGATGTAACCTCCTCAGCAGCTTCAGGGTTTAGCCAAAGAGTGACAGAGGAGGAGAGCAGACGCAGATCTGTTCTTAACGAAGTCTGCAGCTTCATGTGAACGGTGTGGGACAACAGAAGTACTTATAGTATCACATAGTATCTCCAACTTTTTCCATCACTTTTGAAAAGTGATGATTGGTTTAGTTTTTTAAACAGCTATTTAAACAATGTATTATTTCTATTTCTGGGAGATGAGATAACGGTGGGGCTACACAGTGAAGTAGTTGGTAGCATCTGCTGCCTTGGAGGAAGAAGGTCCTAGGTTTGAATCCTAACCTGGGGTCTTTTTCCATGGAGTTTCCACGTTCTCCCTCGTTCTGTCCAAGTGCTCTGGCTCTCTTCCCACAGTCAAAAACACAACTGTAGTTTCTAGGAAAGTCTCAAACTTAGAAGTGTGCCTTCTTGAAAAGCAATTTCAAAGGCGTTTCAAGGAAAGTTTTCATACATTTTTATTATTCTAGATAACGTGCTGTTTCCCTTACCCTTTCATAGCTCTCGGCTTCAACCTGCTTACGCTTCCTGAGCTGCTTGGCGACTGATTTTGGCAGCATTTGATGCAGCAGATCTTCAGCCAGCTTCCTCTGGCGTTTCAGGTCTTCGGTTTTCTCCCTTAAGCTCCGAGCATAGTCTTGGATCCACTCCGTCATCTCCTTGAAAGAAAACATCACCGCAGGATAGATGAGGCACGCCACGGCCAGCAGGCAGATCCTTATGCTGAGGCTGGACGACATGGCTCGTGATGCCAGCCGGAGAGCCAGCGATGCCCGATCAAACAGGCACTGCTGGGTTTTTATGAGAGCCTGAATTCCTGTGTGTGACCCAGAAAGAAGCTTGCTTCCTGCTCCAGAGATCTGCCATGGACGTGGGTCCAGAATATCCACTGGCTGAGCTTCCAGACTCAGGTTTACTTTGAGGTCTACGTTCTCTGACCAGCAGTCATTCAGCCGCTCCGACATCAGTCTGCATAAGCTTAGGTGATACAGAGTGCTGGTCCACCTGCGCTGGAAGTCAGCAGGAGTCAAGGTGTTGTGGTGCAACATCAGTTGGTAGTTTAGTTCTGTGAAGGTCACTAGTAGTCTGGCAGAAAGAACATCTGCCCAGGCAGAGTTTTGTTTGGCTTTAGCTAAAGCAACTTCAACTGAGCCCCAGAGGGTCAACAGTCTCTCTATGAGTTGAGTGAAAACTGATCCATCCCTGGCATCCTGGGATGGATGTAGAAATGCCTGCATGTTTCTCCTCATCTGAAGGCAAAATCCAGACATCTCCGCACTGCAGTGAAGTCTGTGATTATTACTGTAGTTCACCATTTTACCACAGAGGTGATCCAGTGCTGCGAAACCGGACCCCAGTGTCTCATTGCTTGTGTTTTTGGCTAATAAAAGCCTCATCTTCTGAATTTCACTGACGAGCTGTAATAGAGCTGTCGTCCTGCATGAAGTCAGTTCGCTGTACGCGGCCTCTGTTGCATCGAGCAGGTCAAAATTGGAGCTGAGGTCTGGAGGTACAGAGCCAAGTAGAGCCAGGAAGGAGAAGACACAGGCGGTCAGAATCCGCCGAACAGAGCGACTGCTGCCAGAGGAGGAAAATATGGAACATCTGAAACACAGGAAAACAGCCGGTTATATTTTCTGATCCACTATGCTACAGATTATGATCTAAAACCTCCTGAGCATGTCATGAACAATGGCAAAGGTTTGGCAACAAGGCTTTGTTTTTATTCAGGTGTGCTGGTTGTTTCCCTCGGTACTCCGAGGGGAGATGAGACTAAGAGACTACATGAGACTTGATGAAGCTGTATTGGACTAAGAGAAGAGCAAAAAAGACATACACTGAGAATATATGTAGTTACAATCATAAATTTGTACATTACCAACAAGCATTTAACGTTGAAAAAGGAAAATATAAAAAGATTAATAGCAATATTGCTGCAACAGCCTATTCTTTTAACCCACAATCAGCCCTCCTTTGCTCAGAGCATAAATGACATATAGTAAGAAATTTCAAAATTTTTACATTATATTTTCTTTGATGCAGCACCAATGCCAAATGATCACATTAACTCAGGAGTACATGTTTATTTGTCTTATTATTATTTTTTGTTCACAAAATCGTTTTAAATTTTAGCTAACTTCTAATACTGTTGGGCTTTTTTTTCGTTGTTATTTTAAGTAAGAAGGCTGATTGAACAACACTGCTCCCTGGATGCTGAATGTGGTATTTTCTTGTTTGCTATAAATTGATACTATTACCTAAAGTGAATTAATTTGAATTTATCTGACCCGTAGAACACCTTCTTTTCAGAAACTTATAGCTTTGGTGATCTTAGTCCTTTGAGAAATGATTTTGTAAGCAAAACAGGTTTTTTTTAATGCAACTCATAGAAAGGAAACAAATGTATGTGTTTTATAAAAGCTGCTATAACAAATTTACTGCTGATCCAGAGATAAAGAACTAAGGCCTTACAAAAACAACAAAAAACCTGCTCCTCACCATGATCAGATGGTGTCAAATAATATGTGTTAAAGACTGAAGAACTGCTGAGGAAGTCCACTAAAATAAAACGAAGAGACCCCTTTAAAATCACTCGATCCTATAACTAAGATATCAGAGCTCAGTAAGTGCGTACTTCTGGCTTAACTTTGTAAATAGACAACTTCCAGCAGGGTGAACAGGTAGGATCTGACCTGCACGGCTCACAGTCGCTGTCCGGGGCAGCCTCCTCCGGGGCCACTCTCCTCCTTTTCCTCAGCAGTCTTCTCTTCAGAGACGCAGAGGACAGAGTCCCAGGTGTGAAACACTGCTTTTTCATCAGGTCCAGCGTCGATCAGACCGTTTCCACCAGCTGATCCTCCAGTCAGATCCGTTTCCTTCAGAGAGTTTACGACCGGAGAGCGCCTCGCTGTCCGTCAGTCTGCGGCTCCCGTCCAACATGCGGCTGAGCAGCAGGAACACACAGATTACCGTGTTCTGTTCGCTACAGCAGCAGATCATTATCACAAGGCGTTATTCAACGGCACACATCAGTGATGTTTGTAACCACGGTTATTATTTCTTATTTAATCACAACTTTCACCGTCAGTAGTGCAACATATCCATCCATACACATTCTCTGAAATGAAATGGTTCGTTTACTTATTTTGTTTATTTATGTATTATTATTATTATTATTATTATTATTATTATTATTATTATTATTATTATTATTATTATTATTATTATTATTATCGTGGATAGTAATAGTAGTAGTAGAATAGGCCTGTTTTACTTTAATTTAATCTGTTTTTATACACTGACACAATTCTTATAAAAAAGTTACATTTCAAATGTTGAGTTATATATACAAAAAATAAGAATAAATAAATTAAACTGAACAAATTGAAAAAGTGGTGAGTTAATATAATTTCATGCAGGTCTTTTTTAAAACGATGTGCTCAATGTATTGAACAAATAAAATGGACAGTAATTAGAAGCCCATAAATTGGACCCTGGCGCTTCAACATCATCAAAAGGAGCTGGGTCTTCATACATAAAGACAAATATACTAATTTACGACAACTTAATGGAAAAGCACCTCCATCATGATGCTTTCAGAATAGTTAAAAGTTGATTTGTATTGAATTTTTTTATTATCATTAATAAGAGATATAACATTTTTCACAGTATTCACTGATTAAATCTTTAAGTCAAATTGGTCACAAAATAATCTAAAAATGATTTAGATTACTTCTTAGAATTGTCTAAAGTAAATGGTTATTTCTAGCAATGTACAAAAAACAATTGATTCCCTAATCAGGGCTGTATTTCTACAACTGCAGTCGTGTGTGGCCAGGCTCTGAGGAGTTGGAACCGATTTAAAATGATAAAACCAGTGCTTCTCACCAGGCCTGCCATACTGTTGAGGTAGAAGGCTGCTGCTCTTGGTTGCAAATGTCCAGTAGCTTTCAGACATCATATCTCGAACAGATTTGTTATCCTTTACACTTTGGCTTCAGCTGCAAGAAATGCCTCTACTTTCTCAAGTTGAAAGTCTGAAGCTGTACCAAGAAACAGATTTTGTTGTGTGTCTGACTTTGTCAAACAATCCACTGTCTATACCAGTGGTCATTGAGCAAGATGCAACATACATCCTGGACAGGTTCCCTATGTAGGACAACACAGAGACACACAGGACACCATGCACACACACTCACACCTTAGGACAACTCGGGGGACTAATGAATATAACGGTCATGGGTTTTGGACAGTGGGATCAAGCTGCAGTACCCAGGAGAATGGATGCAGGTGAACATAGAACCTACATGGAGAAAAACTCCAGTCAGGGATTTGAATCCACAACGCACCCAAGACAACAGGGTGACCACCTGCTGGTTCACTGTGCAGCCCTGTCAAAGAATCAGTTTGTGCATGTTTTCTAGAGCTGTTCTGTTTTTTTGTTCTGTGGGTCTTTGTGCTTGGTGGGTTGTGCTTTTACTTGTTTTTGTTGAATGAAAATAACTTAGCCGTTATTTCAACTAGGGCTGTAGTGATACAATAATTTCATGATACGATACAATACACGATATTCTGTCAACAATATAATATATATTGCGATATTCAGCAAACGATACAATTCAATACACTTTTGCGATTTTCTGAAAGATTTTAGAGGGACAGAGTGATTTTGGTGACATTTTGTGACTGTTATAGAGTTGGATTGAATTCATTTAACTGAAAACTGATTAAAATCATGTCCATGGACACAGACTTAAAGTCGACAGCTGGACAAAATGAATCAAAGAAGTGGTGAGAAAATATGTTTCTTTTAATTGAAACAGTACAAACTGTAGCTTACATGCATTTGTAAAGTAAATAAAGTGCACCAAGTACCCTGCTCTGAATAGTTTGATACCTTTTTAACCTTGACACTTAACATCTGAAGGAATCACTCCAAGCCTGATGACCTAATCACTCTCCCGGCGAAGCAAGCAGTGAGTGAGCAAGGTGACAGTTGGATGTTACAATACTTGCGGATGAATATTGATTTTTTTTCTAGGAAAGAAAATATTATATATATCGCCATATAGATATTATTACACAGCCCTAGTTTCAACTAACATAACAAGACTACATTTGTCATGAATTGGTGACACGAAGGACCCAAATACCTGTGACAAACAGCGTATCAGACAAGGTGTCTGATACGATACAGCGCATCACTTCTAAAGTCCTTCCACTGGCTGTCTGTAGCTCAGAGAATAGACTTTAAAATTCTTTTGTTAGTTGATAAATCGCTGAATAGCTCAACATCAAAATACATTAAAGATCTGTAGTCGCATCAACTTTCCAGAGAACTCAGGTCTTGAGTCTACTCTGCTTCACCAGAACCAAACATGAACAAGCAGTATTTAGTTTTTATGCTCCTTTAATCTGAAAATAATAAAAAAATTCGAGAAAACTGTGGAGACCCTGAGTTAGAGTTACCTTTGACTAATAATAACTGATTAGTAGACTAATAAATTATTATTAGTGGACGTTATATATGTACTTCAAATTATTTTTGCCACTTCCATTTAATGCTTTTTGTTTGTTTCCAGTTATG
Organism: Poecilia latipinna; assembly: GCF_001443285.1. Classification (NCBI taxonomy): domain Eukaryota; kingdom Metazoa; phylum Chordata; class Actinopteri; order Cyprinodontiformes; family Poeciliidae; genus Poecilia; species Poecilia latipinna. The sequence goes on from NW_015113783.1 coordinate 89,016, forward strand.
TTTTTATCATCTAACTCCTTACGTTGCTGCTAATATTGCTCTGCTTGTTGCTCCATAGCCTGTACACTGACCAGAGAAGGAGGGACCGGGGTTCGAATCGGCAACGTCTCTTTATAAAATTTGGTCTTTAAATCAAACAAACACACACAAAAACAACCAAAAAAGAAAAATAATAAAATGCATTTCCGGAGCTCCACACATTTCCATAACTGATGGAAACAGCGCTCACTAATCAGTCGGAGATCAGTTGTTTAGGCAAGCTGTTGGTGAACATGGGGAATATCAAAATAAACGCGCTTCTTGATCCCAGCTTGAGGTGATTTTAGCGCCTTTCCGAGAAGTTCACCTGCGGCCAAAGACACTAAGCAGGGATTCTCTTCAGAGTAAGGGTGAACAGTAGACGAATGTCCAGCTGCAACCGCCGACAAAACACGGAGCGTGCTTTTATTTTGACGTTTGTTGGCGGAAACTATGCGGGTTCACATCCCGACTTGATCAGTTTGGAGATGAGTTGTAATGGATGTTGATAACGCCGTTTGAAAGTGCAGCGTGGGACTGCGGTGAAAAGATGAGGCAGTCGGTAACATCGCGGTTGCCGGTGTAACGAGGCGGTTCGGCTCGCTTTATGCGGTGAATATTTACCGGCGAGGGTTCCAGCTGGCTGGCCGGTGTTCCTCCCAGCGGCGGGAGCGGAGCAGTTGTTCAGCTTGGAGCCGCTGAACAAAGAGCTTTTCTTCCCCGGACCATTGTTACCGTGCAGGGCGCCTGAAACTGATTCCGAACTGGTTTCGGACGGTTAAAGTAAGCCAACTGCTAGCTTCAGTCCTTCAGGCGCGTGTTGGTGAAATGACTTTAGCCTGGTGTACTTTTAAGCAACACACGATAAGAAGGCTACATGTTTGTTGCCCAACACTGATTTCAGCTCCCAACTAACTGGATTAATGTCGCCCTCACGTCAATTTAGATTTACTTTGTGCGGTTTGTTAGTTAGAAACTTCCGACGCGCTCGGTGGAGTTCAAGCATGGATGTAAACAAACTACTCTCACCAAGGGGAACCTAAACTTAACCAGGAGAGGAAATGTTCCCTGATAGTATACGCCTTTATTTATTTCAATTTAAGGCTTCCTTATTGTTGAATGCCAAACAACAGCCCCTGGTCACCACAGCGTGCTGCTTTGTAGTAATGGAGCGCCAAACTCTACTCTAAAATTGTTAGGTTTATCTTCGTTCTTCTGTTTCTGTACAAACAGCAGAACAAATATTTAACACACTAGAGGATTGGATATTACATGATAGTTTTCTTCATGTAGCGGCTGACGAGGTGAAGCTGCCACTGCAAGATTGTTGAAAAAGAAGTTGCTCTTTTTCAGAGTAGATGGAAAGTGGAGCTAAATCTGCTTGAACAGTATAGTGTCAAATGTTTTAATCCTTGAGTTTATTATTACTATGTTTTGTCTGAAGGATCTTGTGGACTGATTAAAAGTGGGTAAGACAAACTGACAGGTTTCTGAAGAGAAAACCTTGAGAAGTGTTATTCTGTAAAGACAGATGACCGGTCAGACTGGTTCTGGTTCTGCTAGAGGTTTTATTCATGTTAAGAGGAGTTGTTGTTCCTTTCCATAGTCGCCAAATGAGTGCTCTGTTGATGTATTGATGCAGAGTTAGTGTCTGGATTTAATCTGCTGGGATTAAATCCATCTTTACCAAATGGCATTTAAACTGAATTTGGCTACATTGTGTTAGAACTGGGATCAAGCTAGAATGTATGTCGTGAGATTGGATCTGTCACTTTATAAAAAAGCTGAAGTGAACTGATCAAGAAAGTACTGAGACAATATGGCTGCTTAAAAACATAATACAGCTGGTAAGGTGTGGATGAATACTTTTTGATGAATGTGTGTGTGCTGAATTAAAATTTTATATTTAAAATAAAATTTGAGGTATGTCAGCTATGAGAGTAACTTTGTGTTGTTCTTTGAGACAATATTGACGTTATTGATACAAGTAAAAAAGTATGGATTGTTAGATATTTCAAGGTTGATAAATTATCTATCTATCTAATCTGGAATTTACTGTAATGTAGAACATTATCTGCTTACCTTTTATTTAAAAAAAACAAACAAATCCTACTTCTATGAAAATACAGATGAAATGAAAAACAGATTAAGACCTTGCTGAATTTTACATAAGTTTTAAACGCTTATTGAGCAAAATATGATAATTTTTGTTCTGTAACAAGTATGACAAACTGACATTAGCCGCTTGGGTACAGCCTACAGTTATCTGCTGAACACACATGCTTGTTGGCTGTAGGATTGACGACGGCAATACCTTAAGAGTTCTGGGTGGTCCTTAAGTTTCCACACTATGACTGTCTCAGTTTTCTACTTGGAAGGAGGAGAAGGGCATTGGGTCCTGATGACATACTCATGGAGGCATGGGAGCTTATGATTTGGTTGTTTCAACAAAATCTTGAAGACTGAGAAGATGCCTGAGAAATGTAGGGAAGGTGTTGTGTCGGTTATTAAGAAGAAATACAGAATTGTGACTGGTATGGAGTTTCTCATACCTGGAGTTGTATGTGGAAAAGATTAGGTCAGAAGTGAGCAGCAGAACGGTTTCATGCCAGAATTACCGATGCCAGTTTTTACTTGAAAGATGCTGATGGAGTGTACAGAAAAGGCCAGCGAGAGCTGCACTGTGTATTTCTAGATTTAGAGAAAACGTATGACAAGGTGCCCATAGAGGAAGTGGTGTTGCATGGCAAGGTTTGGAGGGGCTGAGAGAAGTATGTTGGAGTGGTGCAGGATGCAGAAAACAGGATTAAATGGAGACATATTATTGGCTGTGGTGACCTCTGAAGAGAGAAACTGAAAGAGAAGAAGAAGGAGAAACCTTTTACTGTACCTAGATACCAATACCTAGATACGCCCATCTGCTTTTGGTATCTTCTGTGCCTCTGTAGATATGGTGGTGGAGATGTTTCATTTTACTTCACTTCCAGTCCTTCCAGCTGATTTCTGGTTTTAAGCTGGACATTTCCCAATGTTGCTTCTTGGTTATTATGTGAAGATGCTCAGGTGTGTCTAAAGGGCAACATTTAAAAAGGAACGATCCTGGTTCATCAGCCACCGGACACACTGACTCTGCTGCATTTCAATATTTGAACATCCTTTCAGATTCATGCAGTTGTACTTTGCTGTTGTGTTGGCAGGTTTGGGGCTGCCTGTGCTCCAGTCATGACCTCTGGGAATGGGAGCACTAACAGCAGCCAGCATAATGGAGACAGCAAAGCAGCTCAGCAGGCCATAGACAAGTCCCAGATCCTGACACACCTGATTGAAGGCTTTGTCATCCAGGAAGGTGCCGAGCCTTTCCCTGTGAGTACCTGGTCATCCATTGGTCTGTTGGTTAATGTCAGCAGAACTTTTTCTGACATACAGCTTCACGCCTAAAATGATTTCTGACTTGCAGTAATGAAGGCTGGCTTGATTAGGGGCAAGTCTTTATGCCCAAATGTCGTTCGTGGTAATCCTTCAAGGAATTTTTCTTGCTTCGATGCCTCAGAATGCATTAATCTTCTTTAGATATGCAAAGGTCTTTTTGTTTCAACAATCTAATGCTATTAGCACCGTCTTAAGCTGAGCTCATACCAGCAGTGTACTATACTTGGCATTTTTATCAGTCAGCTGAATCAACACATTTCTTTTCTGTAGGTGGAGCGTCCATCTTTTTCTATAGAGAGCCTCCGGAGACGGGCAGAAAATTCAAAGATGGATGGCCCATCTTCCAAGGGTAAATGACTTTTTTCTTTGCTTTTGTTTTTAGATCAATAGTAAAGTTCATTTTCCATCCATACACACACACACACACACACACACACACACACACACACACACACACACACACACACACACACACACACACACACACACACACATACATACAGACAGTTCTTATTCTCAGACAATTCTTATTCTAAGAAAATGTCTGTGGAGTACATCAGGGAGATGTGCTGGGAACTGTGAGTTCTTCATCCTTGAACTGCAGTGTTGTTCTCCAGTAGTGCTGCACAATGTAAGTAACACAGTGAATTGGAATAGAGTTGTTGAAAAGCGTGTTTCCTTGCCTTTCTCCTTGTTTTTCCTCATCTCAAGAGGAGTTTTTTCACATCTAGAGAAGGAAAACTAGGGAGTCGCTTGACAGTAACTGTGTGTGCTGTTTGTGTGTTCTCTCAGAGCTAAAGGCCCAGCAGGAGCCCATGTTGACCTGCGAACTGTGCGGTAAGGTGGACTTTGCCTACATCTTTAAAAGATCCAAGAGGTTCTGCTCCACAGTGTGTGCTAAACGGTGAGTCTGATTTATTTTTCTTTCTGAGGTTTTTTTGCTCTGATTATACCGTCTTTTTCCATCTATGTCAAGACATGGAGTTTCCTTTAGTTTAATGAAGGTGCAACTATGATAAACCAAATTAATGGAAAACATTGCATTTACACTACTCTGATTTCCTTTTCAATATTCTAAAATATTCCTGTAGCTACAACGTGGGATGCACAAAGAGAATGGGTCTCTTCCCGAACCGCAGAACCAGCCTGGAGAACCTGAAGAGGCGAACGTTGAATGGGAATTACAAAAACAGCAGCTTGGAGTCTAAAAAGAAGGTGAGATTTCTGCTCTTTCATAATTTATATGATGAATCCAATTTTGACAGTACGACGAGTAACCGGTCTGCAAAACAGAGCACAGAACTCCTGACATCATTATTTTCAGGATTTATGATAAATAAGGCTTAAAATTGTTGGTTTTTATGTATTTGTAAAAAAAAAAATAAATAAATAAAAAATTGTAATTTCATATAAGACATAAATGAAAAAATGAATCTCCTCTGCCTCCTTGTGGTCTTACTACCATTTGCAGAAATACAGGACTGGGAAGCAACCAATCAGAGACTAGGGGAGGGTCTTAACGCTGTCTGTACACGCTGCTCAACCTACTAATGACGGAGAAACAAGTCACCTTTCGTTTATCCGTTTACCCGCTGCTATCTGCTGGTGGCCTTGCTAACTAGCCTTAGTCTTCTCAGCAGGATCTGGGCATGGCAAAGAAGCTACTGTTTAGCTTTGGACAAACTGTCTTCTCTGAAGCTGACCTCAGGTTTTAGTTCAAAGTTCAAATGTTGAAATGAGCTGATTTCCTCGTTTCTGTCAGATTGCTCCCTCTGCTGGTCACACTGTTCACCCTGCACACGGAGAGTCCAGTCAGTGTTCAGACCTGTCCGGCTATAAGAGAGTCCCATCACCCCCCCTGTCTACGACCCCTCGGGTTCCTGCGGTGCAGAACCTCGACCTCCAGCCGCACCCCCACAGCTTTGTGCACAGCGATCCGGGTCAGTGGAACATCCAGGACGTCTACGGGTTCATATCCTCCCTACCAGGTGGGTGCGGCATGCTGATCCTTGATAGTTTTTGCTCCAGTTAGAAGAATTACTGTGCAACAATTGATTTCGGTGATTTTTTTTTTTTTTTTTTTTAACTAAAAATTATGTGGACAAATTTGAATTTATTGAAGAGTTCCTTGACTGTATTCAGGGTCAGAATTATACATACAGGTTCAAATATACAGTGTTTGGGGGTGGGGAGTATTTGGTCAGCCAATAATTGTGCAAGTTCTCCTACTTAGAAAGAGAAGAGAGGCCTGTAATTGACATCATAGGTAGTCCTCAACTATGAAAGACAAAATGAGAAAAGTAGAAAATCACATTGTCTGAATTTTTAAGAATTTATTTGCAAATTATGGTGGAGTAAGTATTTGGTCAATAACAAACAAGCAAGATTTACAGGAAAAACTCCCCTGTAACAGGAAGAAACCTCCAGCAGAACCAGAACTGGGCTCAGTACAAGCAGCCAGCTGCCACAACCGACCGCAGGTTTGAGAAGACGGAGCAAAATGCACAACAAGAAACAGATTAACTGGTTTTGAAGTCGTTTCTTTGTTAATGTAATGTAGAAAGTCATTAGCAGAAGAGGGAGAACTTTTAGCTACTGACAACATTATCTCATGCTGTAGACCCTCTATGGGAAATAAAGTTAACAGTTTAAATAACAGCACATATTGCAAATTGTAGAGTAGTAGAACAAGAAAGTACCATAGTGATGGAAAAGAGGTCAGTTTGTCCTTTAGCAACTTAAACCAATGGCAGCATGTCCAATGGGCCACTGTAGATAGAAAAAAGGAGTACATTTTCGACAAAAACATGGAAATATTAGGATCTCAGAAGTTTTCTACAAAACAAGGACATTTCTGAGCTTGGAAAAGGCTAAAATTTTGAGTTCAGTCAGAAATTCTCTAGGAAAAAAAACATTTCTGAGTTTCAAAAGTATAAAATGTTCATCTTTTTTTCTTGAAAAAAGATTGAAATTAATTGTAAAATTTCAGGGGGGTTTTTTTGGCAGAAAACAACAAATCTACTTTTTTTTTACTATCTACAATGGCCTTAGTAAACCTTTGTATTTCACAGCTGAACAAACACAGGTGAATGAAAACCACTGCACCGTACCCTGACATGAAGGTTGTCATTGTTGTTGGTCGCAGGCTGCCTGGAGATTGCAGAAGAGTTCCGCTCTCAGGAGATTGACGGACAGGCTCTGCTTCTCCTGAAGGAGGACCACCTCATGGGAACCATGAACATCAAACTGGGCCCGGCGCTGAAAATCTTCGCTCAGATTAGCATGCTCAAAGACTCGTAGCTCGTCTCTGTCGCTGACCGGACACAGCAGGCCTGCTCAGGATCTTCAGATATCCATCATGACCTCAAAGACTCTCAGTGATTCCTCGTCTCACCTCTTACATGTTCTCACTACTTCAGGGACTAAAGGTATTCTCTGCTGGAGACAGATGCTGGTTTCAAGAATCCATGTAGATTTGGTAATGTGACCATCCAGCAGGTTCACTCCTTGCTTCAGGTCAGCAGCAGTCAGATGTCTCCACTAAAGACACCTGCTTGATCAGAAGATCAGGACTTTCTCTGTGCTCTGTGTGCAAATGTACTAGCATGACTGATGGCTTAACCTGCACAAGTCACTTCCCTGTTAAACAGCAGAAAACTACTAAAGTAACGCTGCCTTCCAACTTGGGCTGATATACCAGTTAGAACCAGCAGGTGGCGGTTGGACCGTCAGTCTGGTCCCCATGTCCCAGCCTGTGGACATGGGCGGAAGAGAAAGAGGGTGGGGCGTTTTCTCCCGCTGTCTTGAGGTAATGCGTTTCCAGCTGTTTGATAATCATTGCTCTGTCCTGCTGTGACCTCAGACAGTATGTGGTCATGCTCCATGACAACAAGTCACAGTCTGTGTTTTCTCACCGCTTTGTTAAAGTTGCAGTATGTAACTTTTTAAAAGTTTTTTTTTTTTTTTTTTACAGATTTGTTGAAGCTGTCAGTATGCCGTGACTGTATGGTATGAGACAATCTGAAAAAAAAAAGTATCTCCTCTGCCTTTTCCCAGTGCTACCTAGGAACAACCAATCAGACCCAGGAGATGCAGCTTCTCCCCCGTCAGCAGAACCTGTTGTGAATGCTCAGTCTAGTTAGCACGACTACCAATGACGGCAGATAAACGGTTTACCTGTAATAGCAAGTTGTTTCTCCACCATTAACATGTTGAATAGCATTGATTGACAGCACTAAGTCCCTCCTCCTGGCTCTGATTTGGTTGTTTTTGACCAGGAGTGATGCATTTATGCAGAGGCAACAGAAGCTCAGGGATGAAATGGAGAAGATCCATCTTTTTACAGATTATCTCGCTCATATTATACTGTATTTGAACAAATTGGTATAAAAAACCACATTTTTTTAAAGTTACACACTGCAGCTTCAAATCCAACAGTCCTGAATCAGAACTACGGCGTTTACAACCCAGATGGAAGTTTATGCTGAAGCAATTTAAATCTAAACTTGACGATTAAAAAAAGTGGCTGTAGAGAAGGAAAGGAGTAGATGTCCCAGGTTACAAACCATCAGGATGGAATACAACAAGTGTTTTTGTCATTGACCCACTGTGGTGACGTTGGGAAATCTATCTATTCGTTAGCTATAGTGAGAGGTGGGGTAGACCCTGGAAAGGTTACCAGTCCATTCCAGGGCAACATGCAGAACCAGTTAACCTCCCAGTTCTGTTTCTGGACTGTGGGAGAAAACCTAGGACCTTCTTACTGCAAGGCACCGGCTCTACAGCCCACATCTGGAAATGTTCAGGTTCATTCTGGTTTCACTCACAATCAGACAATGATACATCTGACAGCTGTTTTCTGCTGCACTCTTAGAAACTGATCCTCATCTCAGAATGACACTGATAAACACTGTGACACACAAACTGTGATTATTTGTTCTTGTATTGATTCTCTACTTCTCTGCATAGTGACAGGAGGGTTACCAAAATTCTTCGATTAGGATTAAAAACTTAAGATTTAATGTGAAAATCCTTAAGTTCTGCTTTGCATCTGGTGTTTTGTTGATGAATGGATGAACGATCTGGCTGTAAATGTTCCGTTCACTTCCTCTGGTGCTGCTCTGAATCAACCTGACTCGGAGCAAGCAGATTTTTTTTTTCTCCCCCCCCAGGCAATTTATATGAAAGTCTATGCACACAAATGTGACTGCAATAAGTGCCTGTGGGAGTGGAGAGAGAAAGCTGCCAAAATCATGGCTGGGAATTAGAGAATACACACACAAAAATACACTGTTCCGTCATCAAGCCTTTACCAAAGTCATGTGGAGCTGAAGCCAGAGATGCTCTGCTGACAAACTGCTAGATGCGAATGGTGACGCTCTCCTCTAGCGTAGACTGTGTGTCAGTCCTTGGACATGTTCTCCGGACTTACACACAAAACACACTTTAATAAAGTCAATAGATATGTTCTTTACGTCTGACTTACTGTTTTTATCTTAATGGCGGTGAATATTTGGAGTTTGAATATCTAGAGGAACTCTGGATAATTATCTTAGCACACTTGAAATAAGACTAAATTAACTTGCAACTTTTCAGAAAGATACGGAAGCCCATCTGAAATGAATAACTAAGTACTAGTTCCGCTGGCAGATTCTCCCCCACCCCCATGCCAAAAGATTATTCAGATTTTTGTAGCTGAATCTATAAGAAACACCAACCCGAACATTTTGACAGAAAATAAACACTAGTTCTAGCCTGTGGTTAGTAGGAGCTTTTTGAACCTAAATGACTTTTCACAGATTCATATTAATGATTTATTAAAGAGTCCTCTTGCTCCTCCTGCTGCTTCTTTTTACATCGTGGACATTTTACCTTTAACTTTTTTTGTCTGAGGGTTCCCGTCAGCAGAAGATTAAACTCTGTGCTAAAGAATCTTTAAGAAAGTGATAACACCATGCCACATTTTAATAAGTGATTTATTCTCCCCAAAATAAACCCAAATCAAACTTTAAGCACAAAGACTTCAAGTACAAAGCATTGGGATTATTGCAAATGTTCAATAAATTAACTTATTTCTTCATTCAGACATATTCAGTAGTTCACATTAAAGAAATAATAAAAAAAAAACCATAAAGAGAAACGGAACAAATATAAATCACCTGGCAAGTGAAAACCGAGGGAAAAGGACCTAAAAATCAGCGTGAAGCCAAGTGGAATTTACATGTGTGAACAAAGGAATCAGTTTTAATGTTCTGTCTGGAAGGGGAAAAGCCCAAAGAAGATTCAATGCACCCTGCATTCCCAGAATAATTATTTCCCAAATACAGCAGGGAAGCTGTCCATCAGGGTCCATTTCCTAAGCAAGTCTGATGTTGGGGCTTAAATCCAGACTAGGGGTCAGGAAACCTGAGCGACACTTTGAGAAAAACCTCCAGAGTTCGAGTAAAGCTTGAAAAACCAGGCAGAACATGACTTGTTAAAGCTGATGTTGGTTAGATGTTATGAGAAATACTGAAAATGAGAAGTAAAGATGGTGAACTGGAGAAAGGTTACATGCTTCAGGTTACAAGAAAAAAGAAAACTGATGGAAAAGGCTAAACACGAGCCATCAGAGGATGGACTTCATTAGCATGAGAAGCTAAACAGTGGCTGCCAGTCAACCAAAGGAAGGAGTCGTGTTCACTGACTCCAACAGTCTGCTTGGGATTCTTCGTCACAGAGTCCTGCTTGAAGCTGTCACTACACGCCATGTTTCAGTTCAGTCACAGAACTACGGCCAGAATTTGTCTAGAACTCACCACAGTCCCAGTTCTTTAGATTTTCTCAAAGCTAGATTTTCTCTTTTTCTCTCTCTGGTGAAATCTTAGTGACTCTAGGGACGACTTCTGCTGTTGTGTAGTTTCACACTAGGCCTGAACGTTATGTCACAAGTTGGTCATTATCATAACATGCCTATCGTAAAGATGTGTTCATATGTATTGGCAGTGGCAGATTGGATGATACTGTTAAATGCAGCACCAAACCGTTTTGGAGGGAAAAATGGTCATAAGGTGGACAAACCTACAACTATGTTGTTTTGAAGCCAGAACTACAAACTTTGACTCAAAGCTAATTTAAAAAGAATAAAACTTTATCGAGATGGAAATAAACTATTTTCCTAGTAGGTGGACAGACGACTCCTTTACTGGGGTCAATGTTTGCAAAGACCCCGATGCAGACCGACATTAACACTGTTTATTTCATTTATCACAAGTCACCATGTGAATGCTTTATTAGCAGAACTGTTCAGTTTCCCTGTGAACAATTAGCAAAGCATTGAATGGGTAAACTGTTAAAGCTCTAAAGAAAAACCCAGACCCTCCTCTGCAGAAGATTTTAGTTCTAAAAGACCAATACTGGGACTGGCTGTGAATAAATATCTGACCAGCAGACCCCAAGTGGGGCCCAAATGTTTCAGAACAATTTTCACTAATTTATGCTTCTGCTGTCTAATCAGCCCATAGTACCCTCATACATACGGACGGTAAAAAAAAAAAGGTCAAACTTATAGCAGTCAATTGAGATAATTAATTAAATAATTTTAATCAGTTAAACTCGCAAATCAAAATCAGAGGGGCCAACTTGTACTCCACTAGTTTAGCCTGATTCTTTGAAAATCATGGTAGCCTTTCTAAAGGAGAATTTTCAGGAGCTTTTCTGCGAGATGGAGAGATTACATAATTAGCATCCAGACTATGTGGAGGGTAAAGTCAAAGAATTGGTCGAATGCCGAACATCAAATCACACTAGTGGAGTTAAATAGATCGGTGTTAGCCCTGCCTCTTGATTGATAGGCGAATTTGTCAGATTGTTTCACTGGTATGCTTCAAAAATAGGAACTGTGAAATAAATAAACATACATTTGATTAACTATCTCAAGTGTGCATTTAAATTATTTAATGGCATATTTAAACATCTGATTAAGTATTTATTTTGTGGTGAATTTATTTAACGACAATGTATTAATTTTGTCCTTTTTAATCCTCCATACAGGCATGCCTGGTCCAGCCCTCCCTACCTCTGATTAACAGTCCTTTGTCATGTCTTTAGTGTTTTACACAGAAAAAAAAAAAAAAAAACGATAATCAACATGTACCAACTTGACAAAAAATTAATTTAAAATTATAGTTAGGCACTTTGTTACCACCAGCATCAAACTATTTACTCTGATATTTCTTTGTTATATTAAAACCAGAAAGATAACTTGGTTTTTAAATATTTTTTTTCTGCACAACGCCATTAGAAAACATGCCTGCTTATCACACCGAAGCCAGGTTTAAAGAAGTAAATGGTGGATGGAAACCTTTGCATGCTGCAGTGATTTTGCAGGTTCTAATGAAATGGGTGAAAGGTGAACAGAAGGCCGAAACTGCTGCTTTCCACCTGGATCGCCTGGCTTATATTCAGCTCTTCCTGTTTGACCTGGTGGCTCACACCACCATGTCTGAACCAATCAGGACTGGTTCAGATGAACCTGAAAATGGTCAGCATCTTTTTTGTTTTAAAGGTTTAATCTAGAGAATCTTCTACAAAAGACCGGTTTCATATACAGTTCTAACTTATAAGTTGTGATTTTTTTTAAAAAACAAAATTTCAGTACATTTACTCATGCAGAGTAAAACAAATGATTTTTAAGAGCGTTATTGCCAAATCCAGCCCTGTGGGTTTGGGTTAACAACTGATGTCTGGGCAATATTCGCCATGTTGGATGTTATTTTCCATAAAACTCCTCTGACCTCTGAGTTGGAGGTCAGAGATTTTAGAATCAGAGCGAACAGCAAACAAGCCACCCACCATGTCAATATGTCCACAACAACAGTAGCAGCAGCAAACCCGCGCTGAAGCTACGCTTAAGCGACCTCCGAGGAGTCGCAGCAGTCGTCTTCCCTTTTGCTGGAGACCTGGTGGAGTCAGAGCGGAGCGTTAGAACAGGTGAGGCATGGCAGAAACTGGCTGCCCCCACCCCTGACTAGACACAGACAGCAAGGCAGGAGGAGGAGGAAGAGGGGGTGTGGGCAGTAAAGAACCAAAGCCACAGGTTTGTTGTTAATTTAATCATGTGATTCAATATAAAACATTATGAAAAAGGCAGAAAAAAAAAGAGAGCAGAAAGAGTCCAAGCAGAGAGACGGAGCAGTTCATGCATTCAGAGACCGGCCTGTCTCAAGAGTGTGGCAGGTCCTCCCAGCTGCTTGGCACAACAGCTGGAAACGGCAACTGACGCCTGCACCGAGCCAGAGGCGTCTATGCAGGTCTAAACCCTCCTCAGAGAGGAAACAAACAGCTGTGAAGGGCTCCATCATGTCGACCTCAACCTGCCTTCTTATGAATCCCAGAATCCTCTCTGAGGATGTTCCTCCAGATGACTTCCTGAGCACCAGGTTCTGATCCCTGATCACAGCGTCACACAGATTCATCAGATCGCAAGGAGTTACACTGAGAGTGGCTCACTGATCACACTGAGCATCAACGGTGTGTGTGTGGCATTTGTGTCTAGATAAGTGTGGAACAGATCTGTCTGCATTAAGACAATCAATATAGTTCTTGAAAAACTATATTTAGCTGTAATAAAGATAATAAATTTCCAACACACAATGGAGTATTAGGGCCAGGCCAAGAATGCTTTTTCACTTCAAGAATGTCGTATTACAAAAAGTCATATGACAATTAAGTCACGACAATGCAAGAATTAAGTAATAGTATGACCAGAATATGGTTGTATAGTAGGAGAATGAAGCGGTCATTTTATGAGAATTTCTCCAAGAAAAATAATCAAAAGATAAAATGGGGAATGTTGAGCAACTTGTGAAGTTATACTTTAGTATTAGTTTTACAAATAAAGAAATGCTTAATCTTTTAACACATCAAAGTTAAATTATTATCAGCAGCTTTAAGACTTTGAAGCGATTCTGCAAACAACAAAGTATATTTTGAAGAAAGAATCGGGGACTTGCTGAGCTGGTCACGTTAGATCGTAATAGTTATCAAAGCTTTTTTCTCACTAAAACAACTTTTTTTTTTTTTTACTTTTATCTGGTAATGTTGCATATTATGACTTTATTGTAATTTAAAAATAAATAAAATCTCTTACTCTGGCCCCAACACTCCGTGGTACCAACAAGGTTTTAGGTGTCTGGATGTGTGAAGTATATTTGTACTTTTCACAAAGACTTGGACAGGACTCACCAGAGTAGTACTCCATACTGGATTACAGAAGTGATCAGCTGATTCTGGCACAGGGACAGGAACCAATCAGCCCAGTTAAAGATGATAACCGAACCCCAACCTGGCCTAGTGTCATTTCATTTCTCTGGGTTTATCACCAACACTTGTCAACATGCCCACAGCGCCTCCTACTGACTACATTACACCATTTATGCATAAGGTGAAGACTTGGCTGTTGTTCAACATGAGGCTACAGGTTTCTATGACAGACAGATCTGCAGCAATGGGGATTCTGATCCAGTCCATCCAAGCACTCAGACGTTCTAGTGATCTCTTGAACTGGTCTGGATCAATAGTTTTAAAGGTTCTCTAGCAACTTTACTGCTGTTTTCCAACATTTTCAGTCCAGTCGTTCAACATGTCTGAATATCCTAGACAACGGGGATGTAAAAATTTGAACTAGGAGTTCTTAGAAAAGAAAAACCTCCCCCTGACGTGTTGCTTCAGAAAGTCTGGAGAACTGCAAATGAGGACCTCTTTAAAACATTAAAAGAACGTCTGACTGCTGGGAAGAAAAGAGCAGAAACTTCTGGATGTTCTTATTTACTTTGAAAAACCATCAGATGATGATCTTCATAAAAAACGTAACACCTCTTCCAACAAACCCAAACTGGCAGAGATGAACAGCAAAATATTGGCAAAGGAAAAGATTTCTTGTGCTTGTCGTCCTTCCACAGCGACCAACGTTTCCTTCCAATCCACGGCGGACGTGAAGAGAGCAGGAAGTGTGCTAACGAGATGCTGGAAGCCAGACGTGTTGCCGATCTTAGAAAAAGGATTTCAGTTTGGATCGTTTCATTGTTTGCAGCTGCAGAGCACCAAGTCCTTCCACCCAGAGCCAACGCTGACCAATCATCTCTCAACAGAGGGGGGGGACGGAGGGAGGAAAGTGTTTAAGGCTATGGCTGCCCACTCTGGTGTTCACTCACAGAACCTCATTTCAGACCAAGAGCCCCACAGAGAGAGTGAGCAGAGAGAAGACACGCTGGACACAAACAAGAGAGCAGATTAGAGGGAAGCTGGCTTTTGTCAGCGCCGTTTATACCTTGCTCCTGAAGAAAGGCTTGGCGCCGGGGCCGCAGTACTCGTTGTAGATGAGTTTAAACAGGAAGAGGTGGAACAGGGTGATGAGCGACGCCACACTGAACCAGAACAGAAAGGGCAGGCCGGGGTATCTGTTCGCCATGTGCTCCTCGTGAGCCAGGATGGCCTTGAGGTGCAGCGTGTGGCGCAGGTCCTGCAGGTGGCGCAGGTCGGTGGAGATGTAGAGCAGTGGCGTGATGGGCTGGGTCACCATGACGGGGAACGTGTGGCCTTTGACCTCGGAGGTGAGCTCGACAGGCTCGTTGAGGCAGCCGGCCTCGCAGGCGTACAGCTTGACTGCCGCCTCCTGCTGCCGCACCGACAGGTGCAGGAAGGGCTTCCCCTCGCCGTCCAGCAACACGGCCAGGTTGATCAGGTCCTGGTTGTAGTGGATCCCTCGCAGGGCGTAGCTGTTGTGCAGCACGTCCGGGTCGGCCTGGAACTGAAGGTGGTTCTCTGTGAACTGGAGGCCGCCAAAGCTGAGCACCATGCCCTGCATGGCCCCGTGGGCGCCGGCGGCAACCAGCACCTTGCAGCCCCTCTTCTGCAGGGTGAGGGTCCACAGCGTGACCAGCTGCAGGATCTGAGCCGTGTTGCTCACGCGTTCAGGCCACAGGTTCTCGGCGTGCATGGTGGCGTGGCCGCTGAAGCAGTGGTCGGCGTAGTTGAGGCTGGACACGAGGCGCGCACGCTCCTCCGCGCTCGGCCGCTGGTCGAGCAGAGGCGCCGTGGAGGAGGACAGGATGTAGTAGAGGGTGTTGTTCACGGTGCGGCTGGACGGCGTGTGGGAGTCCGTGATCTTTCTCATTTCGATACCTGAATTCAACAGACAGAATTTCATCTGGTCAGTAGCTGGGTTTCCGTTCCTAATGTGGGCAAATGTTTGCCGATATTCTGCTTATGTCAACCCCTCCCCCCCCCCTCCCCACAATTTCACATTTGCTGTGTTTCCATTAAATAAGAAGTTGAATTAAAATCACATATGAATATACTTGTTCATGTGATGAGTCATTAAAAAATATGTCAGTGATGGTTCTAAACCGTTACATGAGATTATACTCATAATTCAGCCGTGCCAATGGCACTGATCATCCATTAGCCTTCAGAGGCTGGTGTTTTGGGCAAACTGTTGTCAGTGATTTTACAGAACAGACATGGATTAAACACACAACTTTTTATGAACTGTATGAACTGTGATGGCTCTGGTGGAGCCAGCTGCACATTGTCTGGGGAAAAAAACCCATCATCCTCATGCTGTTTCCTGCCGTTATTGTTTTCATCATTTTTGCCAGTGGCAACCTTGATCATGCCGTTGATCGGGTGAATAGTGAAATTCGAAAAAACGCGTTTTTGTTGCAGTTTTGCAGCAGCTGCTTAGTTCCTGTATGCCTTGGGTTTTCTCTAATTTTGTGATCAGCCTTACATCATGTTTTTTGTTTCACAGGCTCATTACCTATTTGAGATCTAACAGATGTACAAAAATGTTATATTTGTTTAACTAGTTTTTTTTTGTTGTTTTTTTTGGTTTGTTGATTTTAAAACCATTTGTGTGTTTAAGCATTGTCAACAATGTCTCACAGTAGTATAGTTAACCAGTAATGTTTTTACAATTCCTGTCAATGTAACATTTTTCCAATACAAAAAACAAAATGGGCTGCTGGTACCCCAATCACCAAACTTAGCAAGTTCTCTGGGGGAAGCCCTGAGGAGTGCACTGATAAACTGGCCTTAAAGACGTTCTTATGCACCTATCTTATCTATCTGAGCAAAGGTCTCAAAATCAACCACTGTCCTCTATTTTTCTGCTGTGAGACAGGCTTGACTGCCAGACCCACACACCAGGTCATGTCTGCAGTTAACAATGGCCACCCCATCACTGCCAACTCAGGGACTTTCTTTCTATCTATAGCAACATTTCAGACAAAAATATTTGTATGGCAGGTCAGGCTTTGTAAAGATCACTGATCAGCCAGAAAACTGTAATCGGTGCACTCATACTTGATTGTGCTATAAAATGGCACTATGCGTCTCAAATGTACATAGCATGAGCTCCTTTAAGAACTTCAGGCAGCTTGGAAGGAAGGCATAAAGGATTGAGTGATGGGCTGACAGTTTAGCACAGATCTGGCTGATGTTTGGCTCAGAACTGTAAAAACACAGAGTCAGTGAGCTGCTTACCTGAGCTAAAGAGGTCCATCCAGGCCTGCTGGTGTTTCTGAACCAGCTCCTTCACGTCAGCCCTCAGAAGCTCCTCCATCTCCTTCTTGGCGCCATCTCTGAGGCTGCTGAAGGCCGCCTCCACCTTCGAGGACTCGATGGGCTCTGAGGTCCAGACCACAGACAGGATGTTGTCCGAGTACTCGGATTTTGCAGCGACCTGGATCCTGTTCTTCAGCTTTCTGGTGACCACCACCAGCAGCACGACCTGGCTGTTCTCCACCTGCACCGTTCCGGAGGACAGCTCCACCTCTCTGTCGCCGAGCGTGTCCACGCTGGAGGAAAACCTGCTCCTCGATCCTGGCTGGCTGCCGGGTGATATGTCCACGTTAGCGACCCGATCTGAGGGGTTGTTGATGTGGATTCGTTGCAGGTACACGTTGGGTCGGCTCCGGTGGGCGATGAACTCCTCTCGGATGGACACACAGTCCCGGGCGGACTGCACCGCGGCCGGCGAGGCGCACCGGACCGAGAGGACTGCTCCCTTCCGGTACCCCAGGAACTTGGCTTCAGCCTCGGCCAGTCCCCCCACAAGGCGGACGTTGACCCTCGGAGAGTGTTCGGTTTGGTGAACCGGGGCTGAGCCCGGCTGTGAAGACGAAGCCACCCACAACTTGTTGGCGCCCACATCGATGAGAATATGGCCGTTCCCCGACACGAAAGGCGTGTCCAGGGGCTCAGAGGGGGTGCTGTAGATCCCCTCTCCCCTTTCCGCTGTGGATTTCCACTTGTGGATCTCACTCTGGAGGCACTCCCCCGCCGCGCCTCCGGGCACAGCCGAACCGCCCAGGAACGTCCACCTGCGCTCTGCCCCCAGGAACCAGTAGAAGATGAGGAAGAGGAGCGTCCCGATGAGGACCCTTCGCGCCCAGCTACTCGACAACAAGCCCGGTAGCCCCTTCAGTCTCTGCTGCAGCCACATTTTCTGTTCAAACAACGGAAGCCCAGATGCGAGTCTGCGTGTCAACACAACACCCCGAGTGCTTACGGGTCACTTTAAAGTCTTGCATTCATTTCAGGTGTCGGATTCTGTTCAGGAAGCTACATTTATGGTGTTGGCTCAAGTTCCGATAGGCAGAGATGAGTCTAAGGAGCCGCATTAACTTCAAGGTTCAGTTTCCTCAGCTGAAGGCAAACTGAAAGTGTCCCGTTCAGTTTAGTTGTCAGGTTCCACCGGGGAGGATAGCTTAGCTAAGTAGCTAGCGCTGAGAACCAACTCAGTGGAACATTTCTTTCTCGCATCTTTTTAAGTCTGACATTCTTCACCAAGTAAGCATGAAGCTCATCAAAATATCACGTCCAAAATATTTTAGTTGCATTTGTTAATCAACCCGAAAAGGAACAACCTGACGTTGTAGTAGACTCCAACGGCTGACACTTCCGGTGGTCTCTTCTTTTACTTCTTCTTTTATGGTGTTTACTGGCAGTTTACAGACTTAGTGTATTACCGCCATCAACTGGACGGAGGTGTAATCCAGAAATTCATTTTATCCTCTATCTTTAATAACCTGAAATAACTACACACGTACACACACTAGCTACATGCTTTTTTTTTTTAAATACACTTAATTGCACCAGAATTGATATCTATCTAGATCAGAACGCACTGGAAGACATGCATATCAGGAAAAACAAGCCCAAATATGGGAAGCACTTCTGAAATCTGAACAGTGACAGCAGGGTTACAAGATCTCCTGCTGATATGCAGGACTTCTGTTCTACTTGGTTACACACCGTTCACTCAGAGAGATTAATATTCAAAGGAAATTTTCCACCACAGTGTTTACTAATTAGATGATGTAGTCCAACTGAGTTTGGTTGGTCAAATTACCCAGTTATTATTAACAAAAAGTTATTGATCCATGGTTGTTTAGAGGATACAGTGTGTGTTTTTGTCTGCTCTGGTAATCATCAAGTACAAAGAAAATTCCCTGTACACCACCACTCGTAAACCACCTACCTCTTTAGGTGGTGCCCTTTACTAGCTTTTGTAGAATGAGGTTGCGTGATTAGCATTGTTTCAGGAGCACGGTTTTAGCTTTGGTGGGTTGCCACATTCATAGTTGCTTTACCAAAATACTGGTACAGTATTTAGTAGGCAGGGTGGGCACTCTGTTGACCTCTAGTAAGAGCTGAGGAGGAGTTGGAAATTACCTTACCATTGTGTATTTTTGTGTATTTATATAATTTGCGATGTTTTATGGCAGAGAAAACAAATGAAGTTGGCGGAGAGCTAGTTCCAAAACTTCAGGATTTTGTTACATTTCAAGTGAAAAAAGTATAAGTTGTAGTTTAATAAAAGCAAACAGCTTCATCTATTTTTGATCCATTCTTTAAAGTTGTGATAATCTATAAAATATTAGATGAACTGGCATTTATGAAGAGCTTCTGTCTTGTACCTGTGACCTTTTATTGTTGTGGAGAGGTCAACCTACTTTTGCCTGGATCATTTCTGATATTGATGGCTGTGTAGAAGCAGTGACTTTGAGGTATAGGACCATCCCAATGACGATTATTTTGTAAGTGTGACTCTACTTATTTTTGTTTTGGCCACAACAGTTGTAATCTCTAAAATCCCTTGAAATTGTGTTTACATGTACCTGACTGTGTAGTCCTTCACTTGTCTAATCTGATATTTTGAACCTTTTATGAAGAAGTGGTGGTCATGGCATCAAGGTAAATGAGCAAAAGTACTGAAAAAGTAGTCAATGGGTAAATTAGGTCGTTTTATTGTAATTCAAGACCAATTTTCCCAGCAAACTCTGCCTCAGCGCAGTATTAAAACAATGAGGCGTTCACTCAGCCTTTAGGACAGTGTCGTATGAGGGGAAGTCTACGTGCAAGGAATCATGTCCCCCAGACAAGAGGATAATATCCTCCATTCCCAAAAGTTTTTATCCCACCCACTCATGGAGAGGGTGGTTCATTTACACCATGACCTATAAGTGTCCATTTCAAAAACGCCACAACATCAAGACTTTGAACGTTTTATAATATTTTTTCACGGATGTGAAGTGACCGTTGGTTGCAAAGACAGGAAGAGTGGAATGGTGGGAAGAGGCACACGGGGGTGGTAGAAGCGTCCAGGCAGCCCAGTAGGGTGTACAGTCAGTGAGGCTCTCGGTCCGGGACGAGGCAGCACACAGGAAACCCTCGCACACTTTGGGATTCTGCTACATATTTTTGTAAACTCTGGTTAACATGAAACGCTTATGTTTTCCCATCCTTTCATGGATGTGTTTATGTGCACTTTCCTCGCTGGTGAACTGTGAAGATCAGCGTATCCCGGAGGGTAAGTGGAGCATTCCGCCGGAGCCCCCGCTCACATTCCCACCGGGTTATGTCGCTCAGACTGCGGCTACTCTCAGTCTATCAGCGCGGTGTCTGGTTCTCCTCATCAGCCTCTGTGGCTCCGGGTGAAGTTAAACTCGCTCTGTGTTCTGGTAGTTGAGGTTATATCGGTTCGCTTAGAGAACGTTCCAGCAGATTCGCTGCAGTTAAAACACGACAACGCAGTAATGTCAGCTCGGTTAGAAAAATCTGTTTTAGTCGTTACGGTTTTCAGTTTTGGGACTTCCTCATTCCAAATTATTATCACTATTCATGCTAACCTACTTTATCTGGGGACTTTAATAAAAACTTTTCAATCTGTTTATAGTGTAGTTTGTGATAAATATATATTTGCTTTCAGCTCAGAATCAGTCCTGAAGTTAACTTCCGATTCACACGTAATAAAGAACTATTTAACTGATTTTAGTGATTCAACCTTCACAGGTTTAAACTTGACCTAGTTTACATTGACTGCAAAATCAGATATTTGTGAATAATTTATTTGTTAAAAAAAACAAAAAAAAAACGAGAGTTGCAATGTTTTGCGGATAAAGACCACATTGTATAGTGTTTTGCTGAAGACAGGAGCCTACTTGCCAAACCCAGAATTGATTATAATAGAATGGAGGAAGTTGTTTTATTTTATTTTATTTTTCCCAAAACGCAGTTGTAAAATATTTACTAATCCAGTTTAGTTTCCAGTATTTTAAACTATGAATAGTTCTGTGAAGTTGAGGCTCCCTAACAGAAATGGTCCTGCAGAGGCTAACTTCGGCACCATGAGAAGCTCTTCCATGTCGCTGACGTGGACGGGATTCCGCAGAGGACCGAGGGCTGGTTAAACATAGCCTCCGGCTCCTGCAGCTCCTTCTCTACATCATCAAACACTCACAACGTCTAATAGAATTATGGTCGTTTATTATCAAAACTTGAACTATGTAGAAGCGATGCTAAAGAAACAAAGAGACCATGAGAAATAGTTCTCAGCTAATTGAATCAGTTTCAGAGAGAACCCTATCACACTGACTTTATACAAAGTTCAGATGTTACAGTTAAACATTCTTGTTAAATGCGCTTCTTAAGTGCTCCTGCTAAGTCAGTGCAACACCTGTTATCTTTATCCAGACAAACATATTTTTTTTTATTTAGAAGCAAGTGATAAAGGAATAAAAATACTTTTAAAAATAGATTGGTCTACATTTTCTGTTACATTTGTAAATGTTTTGAATTCAGTTTATTTGAGTAAAATATACAGTTCTGAGAGTTTTTAGAGGAGTTGTAGTCGATGTCCTGCAATGTTTAGATGTGTCTCTATTTTAGCACACATGAGTAACATAGTCATTAGCAGGACTGGAGAACTGTTGGACAAGGAACACATCTAAAAGCAGCATGGTTCAGACCATGCCGCATGCACAGCATGGTCTGTGCATACAGGTCTAAACCACGCACATAGATGCTGTATGCATGGTCTAAACCATGCTTTGATTTTAACTTTATCTTTTTATTTTAATCTTTCAAAACTCCTATAAATGTTGTGTTTTACTGATTGTTGTGGCCTTTGAGACAGCTCCTAACAACTGTTGCTTTTTTTTTAGTTTGCTAACAATTGAGGCTAAATGGCTCATATTGTTTGTTAGCATTACGAATCTTCAGTTGATGGTGGCACATGCTTTTGTAGGATTTTTAACATGAGTCCTAAACCAAAGAAAACAGTGGAGAGACAAATTGTTTCTGCAAGTTTATTATTTCCAGCAAAGTAGTTTACACACACACCTTCTTACAGCCCAGAGTACACAGCTCTGGAAAACAAAGACTACATGCTTTATACACTTAATCACACAGGAAGTGATATATATGTGGATCAGTATGCACTGGAAGACATGCGTATCGGGAAAAAAAATCCCAAATTTAGGAAGCAGTTCTGAAATTTGAACCGTGACAGCAGGGTTACAAGACAGTTGGTCCTCAATCTCCTGCTGATACGCAGGACTTCGTCTACTGTTCTACTGGGTTACACACAGTTCACTCAGAGAGATAAACGTCAATAGCAGAATCATTTGTCTGGCATTGTCAGAGGATTTGGCAAGTTTTTCATGGATTCTTAAGTCTACTGCTCAATTTAATGTGATACAAATTTAAAGGTTTCCAACTAACTATTTAGAACCATTGCTACAACAATTAAATAATGAACCATTAAATAGACATTTTTGTTTGTTTTTTTTGTGCTGACATGAAAACAGTTCAAGACTTAATTGCTTCTTTTCTGTAAGTTTGGTTTGTGTTTTCCTCTGGTTCTCTGCCAAAGAAAAGCAGAGCTAAATGACTCTTGTGCCCAGCGTCATTTCACTCAACACTTTCTTACTTTGTCTGTCGTGAGCAGGCCAGTTACTCTGTGAAGGAAAACCTATAATTTACAACCAAGCAACATTTCAAAGTTGAAACAAACAAGTTTATATGTTTATGTACACTTTTTTTTCTAGAACCGAAAATATATATGTTGTAGTGGATGAAGCAAACCGTTTGACCACTCTTCCATCTCATAATTTTTTCTTCCAGATAAACTTTTAGTTTTGACTGTTGCAACCAAAGAGACAGATGGCTTCAGGCGTTTCCTGAGGTCGGCTAAGCACTTCAACTACACTGTAAAAGTAAGACACAGCTAATCTATTTCTTTAGATAAAATAAAGAAAACCCTAATTGTAACTTTTTTGTGCTGTTTTCCCAGGTGCTCGGCCAAGGCGAGAAGTGGAGGGGAGGTGATTACATGTCGGCTCCAGGAGGAGGTCAGAAGGTTCGCTTGTTGAAAGCTGCTGTGGCGGAGATGAAGTCCAAGGACCAGGTCATCCTCTTTATCGACAGGTGGGACTGATGCTCACATTTAACCTGCATCCACCTCCCTGCTGGTTTGTCTATTCTTTCCCTTTTGCTTTTACAGCAGAATCTTTCATAGATCTAAGTGAAGGGCGATAAAAATGAGAAAAACCTTTCTCTGAAGATGGTCAACTTCAGGGAAAGTCCAGCTAAAGACATTTAAAAAGCTTAATTACAGTTGTAAACCATCTGGCTGCTTTGAAGGAAAACAGAAAGGAGTCAGAGGTTGAAAGAGTCCTGGACATGTAAAATTTGCCGTGTTTAGTTTTATTGCGATGGTTATCATTTTCTGTACGTTTTGATAGTGTATTATAGCCAAAGTGTCTTATAGCTAATAGGTCCATTTGACCGCATTCAGATGTGGTCAAAACGCTAGAAATCCCAAACTATCCTTTTAAAAGAAACATTGACTGAAAATGGGATTCTTACGCGTAAACTACGTCTCTGAGACAGCAATAGGGGAAAAAAAAAGCAAAATCCATTCAAAAACCAGCATTTTTGAATGAAAACCACTGGCACCTTAACTCCTCACTTTTATAGCGCTCTTCTCAGCCTTTTCTTTTTTTTTTTTTCACACAGCGGAGCCAGATTCGAGCTGTGAATGTTTCCTTTTTTCTCTCCCTTGTTGGCACAGCTACGACGTGGTTTTCGCCTCGGGTCCTAAAGAGCTTCTCAGGAAGTTCCAGCAGGCCAAACACAAGGTGGTGTTCTCCTCGGAGAGCCTCATCTGGCCAGACAGACATCTGGAGGACAAGTACCCCCATGTCAGGGAGGGCAACAGGTTTCTGGGTTCAGGAGGTGGGTCGCCCAGGGCTGATCACGTGTCTCTTACTGCTAACAGCTACGATAGGTGGACAAAATAACATTTAATTCTTTAAATCAGCTAAACATGGACTATTTTCTCAGACTGTGTTATCTGCCACACTGAAAAATGACAACAGTTTATCTCAGTAAATGTATTAAGTCTATTAAGTCGTCATGCTAAACAAATGTAAAAAGATTAAGTTTGACAAACTTAATTTGATTACATGTAACTAAGTAGTGCTGTCAATCGATCAGATAATCAGATTAATCACACTCTGGCTCTCTGATTAATCACATTTAATCACCATGCCTAACTTTGTAAGCTTGAAATATAAATATGCACGCAGTCGTGCACACTCGCCACACTCCAACCAGTAAGAAATTATCTGAAAGCAGGTGATGTAACTTCTCATCACTCAACAGCGACTAAGGGAAACTTTCTCCACTTCACACACATACAAGTAGCAGCAAACTTGTGCAGGGGACAACTGACAGATAAGATACGTTTTATTTTCTAATTCTCGGACGCCCCACCACGTTCTTATGCTGCCCTGGAGAACTGCCCATATGGCCCATATCAAAAACAAGCACGCTTTCAAAAAATGTTTAAGAAAATGTTTTATTGTCTCAAACCAAACATGTCTGAAGATTATCAGTTTTCAGCGATTTAATTTTCCTGCATAAAGGAAGTCATTTTGACTGAAACATTCATTTAGAAATGTCTCTATAACAATAACATCACACGGACCGTGTGCGATGAGGCAGCAGTCACTTGTCCTCCTGCAGCCGAGTGAGCAGCATAATTTGTGAAATTTTGATGCGCACACTTGGGCTAATGGCGCAACACGAGAACGTTGAAAAATGTTCAACTTCTGTTGCCGTCTGCTGCTGTAGAAAACCATCACCTGTTGTTGTCGTTCGTCGCTCTCTTTGAAATATTCAGTTCGGCGTTCTCTAGTTAATCTTTCTGTCTCCGAGTGGTGTTCTGTGTGCACAGAAGCTGCTGACGTGGCTGTTCATAGATTTTACAGGCTGGTGAATTGCTGACTATGGAGCCTGTAAATCTGTGCCTGGAAGCCCTCATTAGTACCGCCGACGTGGAACCGACACACACGCACCCACACCTCCATGGAGTTGTGACTGAAGTCAGGCGGTGTTTTGTTGACTTTATTTGGTTCCCAGGTTTCATGGGCTACATTCCCAACATCAGAGAGATGGTCGCTAACTGGACGGGAGCAGACAGCGACAGCGACCAGCTCTTCTTCACTAAGGTTTACATAGATCCAGCTAGAAGGGTAAGACATGTGTCACTGCAATTACACAAGCAAGCCCCTTTAATCAAAGCACTCAGCCACAACTAATGAGACTCCTCATGTCCTGCACGTGTTTCATGTTAAAAAGCTTCCAGTGGCACAACTTTTCCCTTTTCAGCCACACTTCAACCGTGCAGGACAAGAACACACGAATAAATATTTACATGCAAACACGAATGAGCTGAAAATGTAAACAATCAACTAGTAATTTTAACTCACTCGGCTGTTTCTAAATGTATTTTCAGAAGGCCTTAAACATCACCCTGGACACCAAGTGCAGGTTGTTCCAGAACCTTCATGGAGCTCTTGGTGAGTGTTTTAACACCTCAACCAGATTTTCACCGTTTAACTTAGTGGCCACACATCACTCTGACACTTCAGTGGGCCGGAAAGCCCACCCTGTTATATTTGCTACTCTGTTAGGAGCCATCAATATCCTTCCTGGAATAGATAACTATTTGTGTTTTTACCTTTAGTGAAACGTATTAGTTTTCCAGCTAACAGTTTTGTACATCAGAGGAAGTAAAACTAAATATATTTTTTCTAGATCTTAACACCTCAACACCTTAAATCTCTGTTTAGAAAAAATACATACATATTGCCTGAACATATCTGTATTGGCTGAGTTTATTTTAGTTATTTTAACATGTCTGTATTTTAGAGTTTTATGGTAGTTTATCATGTTGGTTAGCTGTTGCTGCCTTTAAATGTGCCGTAAACATACCACGCCCTGTGAACTTGTTTGGATCCAACAAATGAGCTCAAACATGAAGAACTTCATGTGGGTTCAGCTGTACAGAGCTGCAGGTCGGTCATAATGTTGTGCCTGGTCAGTTCTATTTATGTTTGTGCTTCCAGATGAGGTGGTGCTGAAGTTTGAAGACGGTCGAGTTCGGGCCAGAAATGTCCAATATGACACCCTGCCCGTCATCCTCCATGGGAACGGACCAACTAAGGTACTGCAGACAGAGAAAAGGAATGAAAAGCTGCTAATGTTTCACTACGACTGTCAGCTACAAAGCAGCTACACAGAGTACTTGGGCAGCATTCTGTTGGCAGAAAAGGTTTAGCCTTTAAAATATTTTTTTAAGTTGTGACTAGAGATGCACAGATCCAGTATTAATACATGCACTGGTTCTGGAATTGGAAAAAAAAAAAAAAAAAAAAACATTCCAGACGGGTTTGCCCGATCCATATGGGCAAATCTTTTCAGCACAAAGCAAATTCAATGCTCTGAGCTATTTATTTTACAGTATATTTAGAATTACTAATTGCACTGTCTGAACCATTTGACAAACAGTTTGTTGCGTTTCATTTTTTACGTGTTTGATCAACTTACTGCTTTTGTCAGCTTCAGCTGCTTTGTTGTTTAAATTACAACGGCTCCGAGTTGCACCGACTGGACAAATTAAAGTTGTATTTGTTTTTACATGTTGATCGAGCTTGTGAGGCTATCGGTGTATTTATCTATGCTGTGCTGGTGCAGAGTTATCAAATAAATTAGTAATTAAATAAATTTATTTCTGTTTTAAAAAAAGAGACAGTGCTGTTTTTCTGACACTGAACAGACATCTGTATCGGGTTGAGAAAAGTGGACTCCTAGGTGTGCTGTGATGACCAACAGGAACACGTTTTTTTTCCAGCTCCAGATGAACTACCTGGGTAACTACGTCCCCAACTCGTGGACGTTTGAGACCGGTTGCACCGTTTGCCTCGAGAACCTGCGCTCACTCTCATCCCTGAAGGTCAGCTCACTTCTCGACCGACCAGCCACGGCTTTTCCAACCAGGTTTTCCATGAAATACATTTAAGTCTGTGCAAAACAGTAGTCGGACAAAGTCCGTTGTTGTTTTCTACAGGAAAGTGAGTACCCTCTGGTGGTGATCGGGATCTTCATTCAGCAGCCAACGCCATTTGTGTCCGTCTTCTTCGAACGTCTCCTGAAGCTCCAGTACCCGAAGAACAGACTCAAGCTCTTCATTTCCAACCAGGTGACCCCTGATGTGCACTTCTCAAAAAATAACACATCCTAGATCACATTGAAAAAAAATATTTCAGTTGCAAATCTTTATTTATTACATAGTGGAATGCGTTGAGAACAAAATAGCATAAAATGGTCAATGTATTGTTATTATCCTGTGGAGACCTGGATTTAGAGTCACATCCTGGGCAGATCCAACTTTTAATTCACTGTCTGAAGTTAAATCAGGCCATACATCCCTTGTTTATGTTTAGTTAGAAAACTTACGATTTTGAAGACTAATAAATAAATTTCAGACATTTTGTTTCTCTTGCTATTGCGGCATTTAGCAAATAGAAATAGTTTTGGTGATTATAACTACTGTAAAAAGGGAACCTAAAGACCGACAGCCTGTAGACCAGCTGGTTCACTGAGGACTAAGACTCCTACAGGTAAGCATGTTTCAGTAGTGAAGGGTTCTGAAGTCTGGGTTAAAGGTGACCGTAGAGTTTTTTTGGCTTGGTTGCCAGACTGAACTGAAACAGTAGCTCCACGGGTCATTGTTTCTCTTTTTATTTCTAACGCTCTCTCAGTCATGAAAGTGTTTCTGTGGAAGGAACCACTGTGAAGAGAATCAGAACATTATTATTTTTGTGTGTCAATACTGTATTTAACAGGAAGAAACAATTGCAGTAGTCCTGGTGTAAATCCACATCCAGCAGTTCTAAAGCTGCCACATTGCGAACATGAACGATCCTGTCTGTCCTGCTTTGTCTACAGAGAACAGATGGACATAATAAACTCATTAAATCTTTTGTTCTTGCAGGAGCCTCATCATGAGCAGCAGGTCAGCTCCTTCCTGCAGAATCACGGGAGTCTGTATCTGGATGTAAAATCCATCCGACCCGAGGAGGAGATGGACGGAGCAGATGCTCGTGACATGGCCTTGTGAGTTTCAGTTTATGCTCAAAACATTTTTTTCATGACTTCCAGTGTCATGGCAACCACTACGGCAGGACAGAAAGATGATCCTGTGTGGATAGATAGAGAAGCCCCACTAATCCAATTTGCTAACATGCAAATTAGATTAGTCTAAGAGTTACTTTCATTCAACAAGAAGGAGTGAGAAAAGCAAGAAAGGATGAGTCCCATACTGCTGCAAAAATATTAGCATTTTACTGCCCCCCAGTAGGCATTAGCCTTTTCTCCAGAATGAGCATTTTAGCTATTATTTATCTATTAGCTGTTATACTAAATGGAGGAAGTCAATGCAAGAGAACATTGCTAGTGATACCCCACATGCTACTGACAGCATTTATGATAAAAATGAGCATTTTGGCAAATTTTAGCTTACACACTAATTTTAACATACTGAATGGAGTAAGTCCATGTTAGTCATCATGCTTGTGATTCTCCACATGCTGTTTAGTAAAGTTTAGCTAAGATTAGCATTGATGCTAACATTTAGCATCAGAACGCTGGGTTCCAACAGGCCCCGTTTAAATTTCGTCACACATGTTATAGTTTGAAGAGTATTAAGCAGCTCTATACACACAGCCTGATCAAAAAAATAAAAAAAGTTTTTACCACTTTGGATCTTTTCTTCAATTACTGAGAATAGTTTTTCAGTTTGAGGCCAGATGAATTCAAACTCGACATCTAATGAGACAAAGGTGCAGTGAGCTTTGGATCTACACTGATTTACACAACCCTTGCTACAAAAAAATCTACTTGTTGATTTAAAATACTCAATTCTTGGAAAAAAGACAGCAAATCCTCAGTTTATTGTTGAGGGGTTACAAGAAAAGTTTAACAAATATGTGGCCTGCAAATACTCACGACAAAACGTTTGGACACCCCTGAACCAACCTGTAAGATCTGTGGTCTCAATAAATCTGAGCAGCTCTGATGCCGGCTGTTCCGGGGCCCTGGCTTTGCCTGAGCTGTTTACTCCATTTTACAGATGATGGTGCAGAAAACTTCATTGTGGTTGAAAAGTTAAAAACCTGTAAAGGGTTAACAACCCTAGCACCTCTGCTTTGTCTTGCAGTGACATGTGCCGGAAAGACAAGGAGTGTGATTATTTCTTCAACTTGGACATTGAGGTGGTCCTAAAGAACGAGAACACATTGAAAATCTTGATTAAGCAAAACCTGTAAGTACATAAAAAATAAAATTAAAGATCAGATTTGATTTCTGTTGCACAAACTGTAATGGTTTATTTACTGCTTGTCCCCCGGTGCCCCAGGCCCATCGTGGCGCCCATGATAACTAGAGTGGGCCGACTGTGGAGCAACTTCTGGGGGGCGCTCAGCGCGGACGGATACTATGCCCGTTCTGAGGACTACGTG
The DNA here is from genome assembly GCF_001443285.1 of Poecilia latipinna. NCBI lineage: Eukaryota > Metazoa > Chordata > Actinopteri > Cyprinodontiformes > Poeciliidae > Poecilia > Poecilia latipinna. Next base: position 118,655 of record NW_015113783.1, read on the forward strand.
GACATCGTCCAAGGACGGAGAGTGTGAGTCTGCTGGTGTCCCCCAAGGACTTGAATGCTATGTTACCGGGTAGACTGATGATCAATAATTTGATAGGAAATTATGTTTACTTAGATCGGACCAACCACTGGAAAGTTCTAAAGTGGTGATTAAAATAAACAGCTATGTTGGAGGGAAAAGTCGTGATGAGAGAAAAGGTCAAAGTTGAAGCCAGCTGTAGATCCAGACGAAACAGAACCTGTTTCTGGATCAGACCAGGAAACGGACAGTTTTTACTGAAGAATTAAAAAAACATTTCAGTTCAATTGAAAATATTTTATTTTTTGAGAAGCTAACCAGCTGCACCTACTTGTAAAAACATAACCGTAAAAATACAAGAGCACAAATTCTTCCAGCGGCACAGAATCCAAAACCAGAGGAATAATTGTCCAAATAAACTAAAAGAAATCATATTATACAAAAAGCTATTCCAACATGTTGCAACGATTCTAGAATCAGTGAAGAGGGACAATAATACTAAAAAGCCTTTTGTAAAAGCCTTGTTCCTTTAGAATCTGCAGCGTTCTGTCACAGTCTCTTCCTGATGTCGGATCCTCATGTTTGCTTTGAAATTCTTTTGCAGGGGTTTGTGGAATGTGCCGTACATTTCCAGCGTCTACTTGGTGAAGGCGAGCCTGCTGCAGGCAGAGCTGAAGGACTACCAGCTGTTTACCTCGGAGAGCTTAGACCCCGACATGGCTTTCTGCCACAACGTTCGCAGCAAGGTCTTCAGGACAGCAGAGATTCACAATGAGACTCTGATTCAGAGGTTTTGTTAAACATTATTATGAAAAGTTTCTCCGTAGCCTTAAACCTGCGACTCTGTCTTGTCCTTTTGCCAGGGTGTCTTCATGTACGTAAACAACTTACACACATTTGGCCGCATTCTGTCGACAGAGAAGTACAGGACAGAACATCTTCACAATGATCTGTGGCAGATCTTTGAAAATCCTCTGGTAAGGACGGACGGACTGATAGATGGACGGATGGATAGTGTTGAACTGATGCGAGTGTGGTCTGTCTGTGTGTGTTTCAGGACTGGCAGGAACGTTACATCCACGAGAATTACACCCGCATGATTAAGGACAAACTGATTGAAAATGTGAGAAGCAGCATGAAGCCAGATTCCAGAGAGAACCCACCAAACTGAAATGACTCTCTAACCTGGGGTTGATCGGTTCTGTGTTCTCTCTAGCCGTGTCCAGACGTTTACTGGTTCCCATTGTTCAATGATGTGGCCTGCGACCATCTCGTTGAAGAAATGGAACACTTTGGCAAGTGGTCAGGAGGGGGAAACATGGTAAGCTGTTGCATGGACGTGTTCATCCCTCACCTTGTGAGGGATCAGTGAGGCTCAGAGCGGACGTAGCTGCTTGTGTCATGAGTGTTTTCTCTGCTGTCTCGGTCCATGCCGTCCCTCAGTGATACATTTGGATTGGTTTGTTTCCCAGGATACCAGAATCCAGGGGGGCTATGAGAACGTCCCCACCATCGACATCCACATGAACCAGGTCAACTATGAAAAGGAATGGCAAAAGTTCTTGCTGGAGTTTGTTGCACCCATAACAGAGAAAATGTTCCCTGGGTACTACACCAAGGTGAGACCTCTGAACCCTAAATGATCCGCTGCCACAGCATAATTCTGCATTTGCTAACTAATAACTAGTTAGTGAAACTAGTTAATAGTTTCACGTACTAATATTGAAGACAGCTTTAAAAGAGTACAGGAAACAGGCTGGGATTTTGCACTTTGCACTGTCCTGTAGCGCCACCCTGTGACCAAACTACAGACTAGCTTTCAAATTAAACAAATTCATGGAGATTTTCTGCATCTGCCTTAAAGCAACGCAAGGCAAGTTTATTGGCTGTTATTTATAGTAAATTTCAGCAACAAGTCAATTCAACATCGACACAGTTATGTCTAAAATAAGTGCTAAAATAAAGTAACGGAAACTAAAGTGATTGAGTCAATGAGGTTCCAGTTCTTAGTTTTGTTTTAGGTTTTTATATCTGCTGCGTGTCTGTGTGTTTGCAGGCTCAGTTTGACTTGGCCTTCGTAGTTAGATACAAGCCAGACGAGCAGCCGTCTCTGCGGCCGCATCATGACGCCTCCACATTCACTATAAACATTGCACTCAACCAAGTCGGCATTGACTACCAGGTAAGCAAACAGCGGCCCCTCTGCTCTGCACCTCACAGATTTTGGAGCAACAATGCTGACCGACAGTGAAAGCTGGACGTTTACGCTCCAGTAAACGTCTGGAGCGTTCACACACGTGATGAATACAGTTAGGAGGTACAGTAGTCTTAGCTCCTGACAACGAGATAAAAGGATGAAATCACATGTAAGTGACTGATTATATTGGCTTTTAAACTTTGACGTCTTTCCAGATTGATAAATTATTTTCATTTTAAAAAGGTGTGGAGCTGCTTTGACAGCTTTCTGCATCCTTCAGATGCAATAGAAAATGTCATTTTGGCTTTAAATCTCAACTTCAGCTTTAAAGGTGTTTCTTTCAAACTGGAAAGAAATATTATTCAAAAACTGAATCTTTTTTTTTTTTTGCCAAACTCCAGTCAGAAACATTTAATTTCTTACTGATGACGCCCATCAGTGACCTAATGGAAACCTGGTTTTCCTCTTGAAACGTGTTGCTGACATGAGGCCAAAGCTTTTTAAGATATTTTTTTTGTATCTTTAGAGACTGTGTTGTGTGTTTTTTGTTTGTTGTTATTTTTGCTTGAATTCAAAGATGAGTCGACCTTCAGTCGAGATGTGTTTGAGATGTGTTTAGAGTGAAAGCTGTAAAGTGTTGTTTTATGGATGCAGGGTGGTGGATGCCGCTTCCTCCGATACGACTGCTCCATCCAGGCCCCCCGGAAAGGCTGGGCCCTCATGCACCCCGGCCGCCTCACTCACTACCACGAAGGCCTGCCCACCACTGCGGGGGTCCGCTACATTGCAGTGTCCTTTGTGGACCCCTGAACTTCACCACCGCATATTCCAGACTGAACGGGACACTGTGACACCCAAAATAATCTTTGTTTTTTATCCCTGTCTCCGAAACATTTCTAATTAGTTCAATCACCGATACTCCCTCCATGTTAACTGTAAGCTTTAGTTCGTCATCATTTACTAACTGAGCTGGGGAAGTTTTAATTCTGACATGTGAAAACACAACTTAGTGGGAACGTAAAGAAGGTGGGATCTAAAGATTTCTCAACAAATCGTGCCTTATTTGAAGCAGTTTTCCCAGTCTGCACCTGGATCCAGTCAGCCTCGAGGCAGGTTCTCATGTCTCATTGATTCACCAGTGGGGTAAAATCATGTTAGTTTGGAAGTGGGAGTTGAGAATGACATTTCACCTGATCTGTGTCCCAGTTAGAGTCCCAGTTAGAACTACTCGCCAAAACCATCCTCCTGACTCTGATTGGTTGTTTCTGACCGACTGGCTGTTTTTCTGCAGATGGCAGTAGGACCACAGGGGGGATTTTTCAGTCTCATATCATAGCATAGCAACAGTTTTGGCAGATGTTTAAAAAGCACTTTTTTTATATAAAAATTGCAACTTTAACTGGATTTTTGGGGATAAGTAAAGGACGTTTGTCAAATACAAAATTATTCTTCAGTATTTTGGGTAACACTTTATTTGAACGGGGGTGAATAAGACTGTCATGACACTGTCATAAACATGACATAACACCTGTCATGAACATAAATAAGTCTTCATGAGTATTTATGACTGTTGTCATAAAGCGTCATTCGGTAAATTATGACACTTTTAATACAAAGTTGACATTATTCAAAATGTCTTTGTTATGACAACTTGACATTAACCAAGAAATCATTACTGATATAAATTTGTTATAAAAGTATTACTGATTGCACTTTAAAAATGAGGTAACTTTATGTTATTAAAGGTAAAGTTTATGTCATGTTTATGAAAGTGTCATGACAGTCTTATTCAACCCCCTTCAAATAAAGAGTTACAGTATTTTGAGACAAGAGGCTGTCCCTTGTGGTCAACTGCAGTATTGCATATAGGCCTGTTGCAATAACAAATTTTGCTGGACACATTGTCCCAGAAATAATTGCAGTGATGGATATTTCATGACCATATTCGAGTAATATAATGATAATAGTATTACATGTCCTGACTTCATACTGCAACCCATAAAATGATGTCATTCCCAGTTCTTCCTCAAAGTTGTAAAAGTAAATGGAACAAATGTTACCAGTACACGTGCATCCTGGGAGTTGTAGGCCGCTGTAATGCAGGAGTTTACAATCAGTGATTAGATAGAAGCAGATATCCAATTTTAAACTGAAGATTTATCATTGATTCTCCAGGGACCACCGAGGCTCCAGCTTGTAGTGGATTTAACGAATAATTTTGTTCTCCTTTCAAGTAACTGATCATCCTCTCTGACGTTGATCTTGATAGCAACAATAGCTCACAGCAGGAGGTGAAGTATGTCTGGGTTTATGGATCACAATCAGATTCTCTCAGGAGAAAACCCTTCTTACTTATTTTTTTTTAGATGCATTAGTTTGATGTTGAGCTTTGCTTTAAACTGCAGCTGCTTAAATCACCAGTGCCTTTTTCTGTATCCTAGCTGTTTTACTGAAGTACTCCAAAGTAAGTTTATTTATTTTTTTATATGTTAGATGTGAAACAGCTGGACTACCTGCCTCCTTGCAGATGTTTGGAGTGAGAGCCGCAGTATGGAAATGATCTGTAACACTTTGTGTCTCATTAAAAAGTTGAATGTGTTTTATGGGAGAGATTTGAAGACAACTAGAATAAAGCGGGGAAGCAAAACAACATGCGTTTCAGGCTGCTCACTTTCCTCTTAAAAGCATCAACCTTAAAGGATGAATGGAGTCAAATATTCATACTGGTGTCATTTATGCCAACATTAGTACATGTAGTGAGGGGAATAAAAGCTTTCCAAAACAAACCTGGTGATGTGGAAAAAGTAATTCTGCCTTATTAAATCAGAGGTTTTCCATGATGACAAAGCTTCACCCTGTTCTGAAGAAATTCTACCACTATTTTTTTTTAACATCTGTCAGTTTGCTCAGGGTTACCAATGCATTTAGCCCTGGAATGCTCCAGTAAACCTCAGCAAAAACAATGGATTTTATTATTTTTTTTTTTTTACAAATGAAGACAGAATGGCTGTGAACCTTTGTAGGACATACAAAATTACTCCAGAAATGCCAGAACACCTAAAGCTTTTTATTTTTTTAATTTATTTTTAACAAAAAAAAAAAAAAATACAAACAAGCATTTTCACTTATTTCACAAAGGGACATTTGTATAGGTTCACTGCACATAGTGAAATATTCCTAGACTTTATTTCTTGTAAGACTGCAGCTTACAGTTGAAATCAGAATCAGTTTTTATAGAACACACACACACACACACACACAATGTTTTCATAAAAAAGAAGGACTATACTGAGTTAGTGCAACTATGGCATTGACCTGTTAGAGACGGTCTGTGGGGAAAAACCGACTGAATGAGAACCAGAACCAGGAGATGACAACCCAAACCATCACTGGTTATGGAAACTTCAAGCAACGTCAATTCTCTCTACTCTTCTTTCAGACTCCAATTTCCCAAATAAAATACAAATCATTTAGGCGTAGAGGCTCTTAATGTTTGTACTGCAGCCTCAGGCTTCTCCTTGTGAAGCTCCCCTTAGTTCTTGTGCAAATTCTTTGCTAGACTATCCTCTCATGGTTGTGGCTAGTGCACCTTTTTCCTTCTCCACTTTATAGGACTCCACCCATCCTCTTCCAACCCCTTCCCTCAGGGAAAGGGCGGAGGAGCATCCAGAGCAAGAGCACCAGACTCAGTTTTTACCCTTCAGTTGTCAGACTGCTAAATTCAAGCCGCATTTAATTCAGCTTTCTTGCATTTTAAGTAATATGTAGCATAAAGTAGCATTTCCCAACTTCAGCCAGGAAGGCACACTGCCCTGCATGTTTTAGATCTTTCCCTGCTTCAAGCACACAAGTTCAACTGATGACTGATTAATAAGCTGTTGAACCAATCAAGCGTCTTAAATTAGGGAAATATGCAAAACATGAAGAGTACTTGATTTATTTATTAGGCTTCTTGACCTGGGACCACAGTCTGAATTTTGTACCACAAACAAACAGATGTGAGCTGTATGGCTGTTACAGGTTTGTTGCTGGACAGCAACATGTTTTGACGCTAAATTGCACTCAGCACCGTTTGTTTTTTTAGCCTGAGAAGAGTAAAGGCTGAATTATAGTCATGTGTTTAATGCACAGTCATTTGCATAATTGTGAGAAGCCACACAAGAATGTTGAGATGGAACACCAGATCATTTTTTGCCAGTTTTGTGTTCTGGAGTCAGTGACGCAGGCTAGGATTTCAAATAAAAGTTTTATTACAGGAATGTACTACATGTGGAAGTTTATGCCCACCCTTCAAAAACCTAAAAAAAAATAAAAAAATTTACCAAGAAACTCACTAGAAAGTCAAGATATGAGAGAAAAATTAATCACCAGCTGAAGCTGAGATCAAGTAGAACTATAAACAAAAGCGGTTTTCAGTCACCTCATTGCAACAGTTAAAAACTGAAAACACATTTGTTGAGAATGTTGCTGTAAAAAGGGATCTTGCTGCTTGTTACCGGAAGCGTTTGGAGAAGTTTGGCGATTCTGGGACTGTGAGAGGAACGTCACTCTTCTTCACGGCGACAGGTTTATAGTGTCTGATGGGCTGAGCTTTGTGGACCTGAAGGCAGGAGGAAACGTCACATGGTAAAGTGGTTCAAAGGCAGATTTAATCTTCAATGATTCCTACAGTTAGAACCAGATCAGTTTGAAGCATGACAGAGATCTCTCCTAGTGGGGGATCAACATATTGCATTTTTGATGTGCACACTTGTGTTAACTCCAGTTTCTGTTCTTAAGTAGAACAGAATCAATGACAGTGAATGAACTGGAGCCCAGTTTGCAAATGTTTGTGAAAGTCTTATTTAAAAATTATTTTTAAAAACCAAGTTTGAGTCAACAAAATATGTCACCCAGACAGAAGCTCACCTGTTCTTGTCGCAGCCTGGCAATCTCCTCCCTCTCCCTCTGCTCTTCCTCCAGCCTCTGCTCTGCCTCCATGCGCGCCCTCAGCACCTCTTTTTCACCAATTAGACGCTCGTACTCCTGCCACTCTTGGGCTCTGCGCTCTGTGGCCAACTGGAAGGGCTCCACCACTGTGGAAGAATCAATGTTTTCTCAGGAGGTGCCCAGAATTAGCTTAGCAATAGGACCTCTCGTAGTCAGTTAAAGTAATGCCAAGTCAGCAGCTGTTGTAGTTGAACTACAAGCCCTAGTCATCAGCATCATTTCACTACAGGCTGGTTTCCAGTCTTACCCACTAACGTCCGGTTCTCCTTCTTAGGTCGAAACGGTTCTTTGTAAGTGACTGTGTTGGGCCTGGCTTTGAACGTAGACGCCTCCTCCTGCTGCTTCTGCTCCTCCTTCACCTGCAGGACACAGGACAAGTCAGTCGGCTAGGAGACTCTGCCACAAGTCTCAAGCACAGTCAGCCATAGGTGGCCAGTCCTACCATCTGCTCCCACTGCCTGTGTCTGCCTGCTCCTCGCTCGTCGATGTGGAGCCTGAAGGGTTCGGGCTTGGTGGGCTCCAGCTTCTTCTTCTCAGGGAGGACCACTGCGTTGAAGTCTGGCAGTGGCTGGGCCTTGAAGTGGGGCACCTGGAAGCAGCGCAGACACACCATGAGCTGTATGGACTCTGAAGGGCGACATTTCCAGTTCTGGATTAATGAAACCCCACCTCTTCGTTTTGCAACTCTGCCAGCCTCTTCTCCTTAAGAGCCTGTCTCTCCTTGTCCCTCTGCTCAAACGAGAAGGGACACACCTCCACCTGGTGGCTCTCGGGGAGCTGCGGCTGGAATGGAACCCCAAAGTGGGGGACGGAGACGGCTTTGACCGGTGAGGGTGGCTTTACCTGAACACAACAACAAGGTCACCAAACTGAAGTGACAGAGTAACAGGAGACCCAGAAAAGGGAGAGTCCTTCCTTACCTCCTCAACCTTGCGCTCCATACGAACCCTCTTCTTCAGGGCAAATGCTGGAGACTCTGGTACAGTCGGATACATTACCTTCTTCTCAGGTAAGCCCTGCCCACAGGAGAATGTCTGCTTTATAGACGCTTATAATGGTTTGAAGTTCTGAAGACAAGACTGTTCCAGATGAACCCTCTGGAGGGACTCACCACGACACCATCCAGGACCTTCTTGGGCAGGGGGTTTGCTTTGAAACTGTGAGGCTTCTCCCCATCCTGCGACTTCTTGTTCATCTGTCTCTCCTGAAGTCGTTTCTCTATCTCCAGCTCAAATCCTTCAGGTACTGTGGGCTCCTTCACCGCTGGCTTCCTCAGCTCCTCGGGGCCTTCCAAAATCTTCTTGTTCAGCTCCAGGGCTTTGATTTTAAACCTGAACACACGACGTTGTGAGAGGAGCTTAACGCCTTACAGAACTTCCAGCTCTAATGATGAGCTCTTTAGAGATGGGCTCTTACTTCTGAAGTTTCTCCAGCTCTTCTGCCTCCAGCTCTGCACTGCTCTTCACAGAAGGTTGGCGGCTTCTCTGTCGTGTCATCAGCTGGGGGGAGTGAGGCTGGGTGAGGTGCAGGTGCTGACCCTTCAGCGGAGACGGCCCTGAGACAAGTCCAGGAAAGACTCAAAACCCAAGAAATGACAATATTTCCATCTAGAGTTGGTTGACATGGTGGAAAAACGAATGGCAGTACAAGGGTTTCATGTCAGCCGACAATTCGTTTTTGGTTTTGCGCATCTGAATTACTGCCAAACTGATGATGTGACCTTTCCTGTTTTAACAGTTTCCTCTCAAGCGCCTGTTCTCATCTTCTTTCACACCACAATGTTTTTTTATCATTTTGAAGCAGTTATGAGGCACACTGTTAAAATGTTCTGAAAATGCTGCTGTACAAGTTACTCAACATATTGTTGCTAGGTAACCAAATAGTGAGTGATGCCACCCACCTTGCTAAGATGGTTGTGAGAAGTTGAGCAGTTAACACCATTCCTCTGCCTACACTCCAAAATACCGTGAGGTTCTGGTTCAGAGTTCAATATTATTGAATATTCTACCCGATTTATTATCCATTGATATTGATCACATGTCTATTGTCATTTATATTGCTAGATTGATGGAAATGGGACTGGACAATAAATCAATGAGTCTAGGATTCGTGTTTCCATTAGTATTTTGTTTTGAACTGCTGGCTTGCACCAAGACAGTTCTGAGTTCAAATCCTAGCTTGTGGTTTCTCTCTATAGGGTTGCCATGCTCTCCCAAAGAATGCATGGGATTCCTCCCACAGTGAAAGGGTTAGGTCATCTGGTGGTTCTAAATTGCCCCTCAGGTGTAAGTGTATCGTTAGTTCTGCATGTCATCCTGTGATGGACTGCTAATCTTTCCAGGGCGTATCCAGTGATCCCTGGAGATTGGCGCCGGCTCTACCCTGACCGGCATTGGGGTGTAACCACACCCAAAACTTGACACAAGGTAGAGTTCACGAGAATATTTTAACATCTCTCAATAGAAAAGGTCAAGGTTTCCCAAAACATCCATCCATTGAACTCAGGTCAACTCACAGAAGGAATGATTGGAATAAAAGTCGCTTTCTGAAGATATTTTCTGCCATTTGTAAGCATGAAAAGTCTGAAATCTGACTTTGAACAAAAAA
>NW_015113783.1:132890-171923 GCF_001443285.1 Poecilia latipinna
TTTATATCCAGTCATATCACCCAGGTCAACTCTGTCTGAACTAGGGCTGAAACGATTCCTCGAATGATTCGAGTACCTCGATTACTAAAATATTAGTTTACAACAGCCCTAGTCTGAACCATCATTCATTTCCTTTTAAAAAGATCCTAAGCTCAAGACGTGAACCACTAATGACTTTTTAGATGATGGCTCCAGCCATTGGCATGGAAACAGGTTCCATCTCCAACAATATTGGAGCACAGTAAGTGAGGAGCAGGTTTCCAACTAACATGAAAGCATCAAGAACATCTCAGCTCCAAGCTTCAGACTACAGACACACCACTGAAGTTGCTTCACCTCTCTCTTGAGTCCTGCGGCTGCGCAGATGGTAACGGGTGGGGGTCCTCTTCTGGAACTGCTCTATCTGCTGAGCCATCGAAACATAGACACCAGGCCCCTCCTTACAGTTCTTGTGGCCTACTGACAAGTTGAACGGTTTGGGCACCGTGGCTCCTTTCCTCGCCTTGGCCTTTAAAAACAAACATTAACAAATCAGTTGAAGTGTGTTGTCAGCTTGTAGCCCCAATACAATGACTTCAATCAAAGAACAATCTCAGGTGATAAGCCAACAGGTCTGCACTTCTGTCCTCCGACTTCTGCTAACTTGGATGTCCTGCTTCAGAACAGGACGATGTTCTGAAGCAATCAGATGTGTATGCATTGATGTGTGTGTGTGGGAGGGGTCACTCACAGGGGAGGAGGGCTGTCGTAGCTGACTGATGAAATCCACCTCCTTCTGCGAGGCATTTGATGAGGCAGGTGCTTTAATGCGGGAGTCTGTGTTGAAGCGGAAGTCTTTAGGCACAGTTACAGACGTCAACATCTTCTTTGGTGGTGGATCTGAAAAGAGAGGCTGATGAAATTTCTCAAACACTTGTTGTCCGTTGCAGCATAGAGTCGTCTTTACTCACTGCCAGCCAGAGCAGCTTTGTAGCTGGCCTCGTTTTTCCTGCGATGCAGAGCGACTTCCCTCTGCAGGCTTCTGATGCGCTCCAACTCCAGCTCCTCAGAGCTGCTCAGCCTGTGGACAAAGTGAACGTTCCTGACTGTTGTATATTCAGCCTGTTATTTAAATGGACAGCTTGTAGTTTGTGTAACGCAGCAGATACAACGTTCCATCAGGTGTTTGTTAATTGCTGCCACTAGTCTAAAAGAGCCGAGTGTGAGGGTTGCTCTGTGAGGCTCAATCTTAGAAACTGCAGATCAGAGGAGGAGCCATGTCTGGAAGGCAGCACTAGGTTCATCCAGACATTTTGCACAGCTGAGTGGTCCAGTGAAAGAGTCAAAGAAACTAAGAAGAATAAAACTTACTCAGAAAAAATAATAAAAATAAAGGTTTGTTGGTCATCTGAGAATTTCTTTTTAGGAAAATGTAATAATTTCAGGTGTTTTCTTACCCTTTTGGTTTCTTTAGAGGAGGAGCAGCTGAACTGCAGCTCATCTCTTTACGTTTTGAAATCCTGAAATATAATGCAGGTCACAGTTTCGATCTTTAACGCTATATGTAACACAAACACAACACACAATAATCCTTTACTAAAAATTCCTGAATAAACTGTACCTGCGTTCTTTGACAGGCTCTCTCTTCGCCTGGCCTGATTTTTGGGTCTCCTTGGAGGCGACCATGTTTGACGAGACACATTTGGCTTGGCTTTGACCTGAAACAAAGCGATCACTCATACGTTTCCATTCAGCCTTTAGAGATCTTTTATTCCTACTGATACAATTCTAATCTTGTTGACAAGCGTACAGAAGCACTGACCAGATTCCACATCTTTCTCAACTTTATCCCCATAAGCTCCAGAACGATCAGCCTCCATGAACTGCTGGTCTGGTCTTGCAGGGGTGAGAAGTTGAGGACCTGCTCCGTCAGCACGTGTGTCTGTTCAAGACAGTCCAAAGAGTGTTACAGTGAAGTGGAGATAAGATATTTAAAAAACACACACACACACACACCCTCTTGCATAAAGACAAGAATTAGCCACAGCTTTTACTTCACCTCACTTTTTGGTGGGGAGGATTCTGCTATGACTAGAGAAATTGAGGCTCCAACAATTAATCAGATTAAACATAAATGATGAAAATCATCAACTAATTTAGAAATCAATTAGTTGTTAACTAGAAAATACAAACGTTTTCTGAAAGAACATACTTGACAGTAATTAAGCCAAAAGACATTTGGTATTTAATGCAGAAAATAAAAAAAAATAAAAAACACTGTAAATAGTTTCTACCCAGGACTCCTTGTGTGGCAGTTTTACCTTCACTTGGTTCAAATTCTGTAAAACTCTCCCATCTTGTGCTGTCCAGTTATCAGTTGTTATATACATAATCACAACCTCAGTCCAACACTGTATTTGATGTTGCACAGAAACAGTTTACTTAAGCATTTACTGTAGATGCATCCTTTGCTACTAATGATCAAGTACATGCTGGAGGAATGCAGGAAATAAAATGCTCATTTTCTTATTCAGAAAAGGGAATTGAGTTGTTCATTTGTATTTTATTGACATTTTGTAAATTAATCCTTCATTTACTCAGAAAAATCTCTTGAGACTCATTGTCTAATTTACAAGAGGTCTGTTACATATAACAATAAGATAAAAACAATACAATCTACTTAATTCTAAAAATCATCATACCTCAAAAAGAAAAGTTTGCACTGATACAAGTGCTTGCAAACATAAATAATCTTAAATTTTTAAATAAAATCTACAGAATGTAGCAATTTTTTAGCTGACTAATCATCAGAATAGTCGACAAAATTATCCATTGTTAATCATCATCAGCAAGAACAATTATACGAAAATGGGAACAAGTTATCTCTGCAAGATATGGAGGAGGATTAGGACCACTGAAAAAATAAAAATAAAGTTAAATCACACATGTTCCTCAGGAAAGTTAGTTAATATGCTTTAAGGTCAGATTTTTTTTCTCGACAAGACAGACGACCTAAATTGTATTTTTTCTTTCCATCAAGTTCTCCTGAACAGAAACACAAGCGACTTACAGAAGGAGTCACTTAAAAAGGTAGTGTGGTTCCTTGGAAGAAAAATTAGCCAGGCCCAACGAAACCCCCTCCCCCGAATCTGCCCTAAAGCGACCACAACACTGAAGCAGCAGCAACACCACATGTATCCAAAATTAACAGCTTTTGTATATATACACACCACTCTGCTGACAGATTATGGATCTTGTACAACATTAGAGTTAGAATGTTTAGAGTTTTAAATTGTCTCCTTTGAATCCGTCCACTTATCTAGGAAACGTGTTTGAATGTTCAAGACAATGCAGACGGCATCACGTTTCTGAAAACCCTCCCTCTGCATAGGAAAGTTTTATCCAATTTAAAGAAGTAGGATTTAAAATGTTTAGCATCTCCACCGCCTATTTCAGCTCAAACAGGAAGTGGCAAATTATAGAAACAAAGCAACAAAGGGTTTCCAAACGTAAACAGAGAGCTAAATTAGAATCGATGCTGGATTCAGGAGTTTCGTAGACACTTACCAAACCAATGGTCGTCGGTTTCTGCATCTAAAAGCTCCTTGAAGTCCACAACATGAGACGGGGCGTCAAAGTCGTAGCGCCCAGAAGTCTCCCCAGAGTCTGTGTCGGCCATAATCACTTCTCTCCAACAGCTACTCTAAAATAGTTCAATTCAATAGCGCTTCGTCAGCCTTAATGGAAAATTATTAGACCGAGTTAATAAATAACGATAAACAACTTTACATGTCAGCTTCTCTCCCCTCCCCCGGTTACCAAAACATGCTAGCAAAATACCCCAAAACGTAACATGTCCCCAATATTCAAAAAATTCAACTCAAAGTACCGCCTAATTGTAACCGGGCCATTGGAGCAAGCGTCAAACTGGTAAGAATATCCCAAAACTATATTAAGATAACTTATTCATTCTCAGAAACGATCCGAAAAACTCACCGTGTTGATCTATTCCTCAGTATCACTGTATTAAAACGCAACCGTCGCGCTGAGAGGTTAACGTTTAAAAAGACCGGTCCATTTCGAACCAGCCAATGGCTGTCAGCGTAAGTCATCAACTCGATGCTCATTGGTTTATACAAAAACGTATTACGTAGAGAATTCCACGCACAAAACGTCATAGGTCCAGCCAACTTTCACTGAAATACTTGTTTATATAAACATATTTTCTCAATAAGAGACCGCAAAGAATAAAAATAAAACTGCCATCTAGAGTCTTTGAATCATATTTTAAGCGATGATTTTTTTTCTATAAAACTGACTACATTTTCTCAGACAACTAACAAATTTAAATAACTTTATGCAACTGATCATTCATAACTTTCTTACTATAGTGCACCACAGAAGAAATTACAAAAACGTTCATTTTAATTTCTTCTAAAGTAAGAATTACTATCACTTTTACTGTTAAACTGATTAGAAGCTCCACTGCTTTGCTAAACTTTATAAGTTCTACTTGATATTGTTACTTTCATTGGATTATTTTAGTGGTAGAGCAGTACAAACTGAGGGAATGACGAAAAGATGATGTCCTTCAGTTAACATGATGTACAATAGAATAAAATAATATACAAGATGTGTATATGGCCAGGATGGAGAGATCAGATTGTGTATTGAAACAAAAGCCAAGCATCGGGGTTGGCATGCCACAACAATGTCTCAATAACGTGTCATGTACAATCAATTACAGCTTGACAACAGCATCTCATTCTGTTCACAAGTCAGTCTATTCTTGATTAACACAGATCGCTACAAGAGATCTTTCCTGACAACAGTCATCCTTATCTACAGTAACTCTGAAGAACTCAGATTAAACATTTAGTTTCTCTTTGGGATCAATAAAGTATTTTTTTAATTTAAATTTAAAGGGCAAATTGCAGATCATTAAGTTCTGGGGTACAAAGTTACAAGCCTCTAAACAGCAACTCAGCTGATCCCAGAGGCTTTCTAAAGGGATTTGGATCTGTAGAAAATGTGGACCACTCCATTTGAGGTACCCCCAGACTACAAGTGCCGAACCCTAATAAGGCGATCGTATTGAACTGGAACCATTCTGGTCCATGAAGATGAAATTAGGCCTGTGTTGTTCATGCAGGGGCACAATGACTGGGTTAATGATATTATTCAGAAAGTGTGGGATTGACACTAACATTCAAAAAGTATTGGATAGGTCTGTTTTGACTAGATACACCTGCCCGTATGGTTACACTATGACCACTAAAGGCTCATCTGACGTCATTTCTTTCCAACAATCAGTCATTGGAAAGAAACATAGCATAACGCTCTCCTTGATGTCTCCAACATTGATGATAGCCATCATTCCTGGTCAACACACAACACAACACAACACAACACAACACTGAGGCCCATTGGTCCCCTGTCAACCATAAATGCTCAGTTAAAAAAGTCGAAGTATTTCACCATAAGGGAACTTTGGATTAACTGATCAGTAAATCTTGCATGGCTGATTAGTACGTCATGCAAAACGATGACGCTTATGTCTGGTGGTGTGATCAAGGATATGTTGCAGTTTGTCTAGGATGCAGACAGTGATGATGTAAACAGGTTGAATGGTTTGGACACCTCTGACCTCCCTTAAATGCACCTGAAGTTGGCTGTCGTTTATCATCCAGCTTTGCAAGCTACTGCTCACAATGAAACCCGACAGATGATGACTCCATTCAGCCAAAGAAAATCCACTTCTATGCTTTTCTGTAACTCTTCCATTTTCTCTGTGTCTCTGTTGCAACCTGCTGATGACACTTTGTGACATTCTGAGCTCAGAGGCCACTTCCCTCTGAGAACATCCTGTCTGATGCCTCGCAACGTTGAGCTACTGTTAATCAGTTGTTAGGTGTTGCCTTTGTCTCATTGTGTCAAAATGTGAACAGCATGATGAGGACTGTCTTAACACCGATTCTGATTGAACCAGGAAATTTATGGGCGATTCATAGATCAAACACTCGTGACTTTTGTTGTTAACCTCTTTGTTAAAGAGCAAGTTGTGCAAAAAAGTACCGACACACTGAACAGTTGGACATGTGCGATAAAAAGTAACTTTAAATTCACCTTTTTGAGGTTATTGTGCATGTTAGGTTCATCCTGAAATTTCTCCCAAAAGCCAAATAACTAACATTTTGTACATATAATACATAATCATAATACACAGCAATAATATAAATAGAATATAATAATGTAAGAATTGTTGTGGTAAACGGACCTGGGTGGTGCACAGGAGGAAAAATGGGTTTACTTCAACAGTTCTCATGGTTTTCAGTTTAACTTAAATAACCATGGCACTTTTCATCTTTATAACAGTCTGAACGAAGGATTGAGGAAGCTAAATAAAAAAGTGACCAGTGTGTAAATATCCTAAAGATTTTACTTTGAGAGAATGGTGAAACTTTATTCTGTGACTTGATCCTAAAGGCAACTTCACATGATGCCACACAAGTCTGAGGTCCAGCAAATTTTACTTGAACTTGGAAAGAAAAAACACATGGCTGGCACTGCCATGAGATTAATGGAAAGCTGTTCATGAATCAGTGGGTTGGATTTCTTATCACGGGTCTAGGAATCAACCCGGAGAACTACACAAAAAACTCAAAAATATAAATTAAATCTTGTTGAGGTTCAGTTGAAATCTAATTCTATTGTACACAATCAAGCTGCGTTTACATTCAGAACAGTCAGACTGTAACAAATCGCTTAATTCAACCAAGTTTGTGCAATTTTTTTGCATTTTTGTACAATCCAGCAGTGATTTACCAACTCAATATAGCAACTTTAGTGCTTTTTGTTGTTGTTTTCAAGCAGTAAAAAATTACCTAACGTATTAGTAGGCAGGTGGAAAAACTGACGAGTGAAAATTAGAATAGGATAAAGTAAAACAAAATAAAGTTTTGTTAGCTTACGGAAAACTTGATGATCAGAATCCATGCCTCTGGATGGTCAGTTTACCTGTCAGTCTAGATTTATCGGCGTCCCATTGGGTGGAAGACTAAATTGTGGGCAGGGAATTTGATTACGCATCACCGGGGCGGGACTATTGTGTCCAACAGGAAAACTACAGAAAGGCAAGTATCTCACCTAAAACCATCGAACTTCTCATAATTTATTGACCAGAACCACTCTTTACTCGGGCGCTTTGTACACCAGAACAGCAGCTAGAGTCAGACGCTTTTAAATGAGTTTGTTTTCACTTCAGGAAAAGGCCAGCTTCTGCCGAACAACTACCCAAAGTTAACAGGCTAACAGTTAGCTTCTTGTGATTGCCTGACACTTCCGTAAAGAACACAGAAATAGTACTGAACGTCATAGTCACATTCAGGTCGGATTGAACTTTTTATTAAAATCCCAGCTGTCTTTGACTATAGAGACAAAAGACGACTGAGGAAGGTCTCACTACATGGCAGACTGCTGCATTTTCTGTTGCGCAAAATGACTCGACCGGTTAAAAACATGTTTCAGTATCCATGTAAGACATATTAGCTCAAGTTCATTCCGGAAAACATCTTGTGTATTTTCATGCACAGAGAAACTGCCACTGAACTGAGCCCGTTTTAAGATAAGAAAAAAAAAATCTGATTTTTAGAGATATGTTGATCACGATTTACTTTGGAAGAAAAAAAAATTAAAAATGTATTTTTTTTTTTATCGCTGGTTACATGTAGTTACAAGTCTATTGTACAACTAATTGTTGTACAACATGAGTACAATATGACTTTAAATTAAGATTTCTAATTGAAATGATGTTATTGTTTTCCTACTTCAAAATCACTTCTGTGCAAAAGTCTCTATGTCAATTTCTGTAATAATATGTTAACAAGAATGGGGATAAACCCCAATAACGACCGACATCCTGGCTGCGCTTAGTTATCAGTGGAAAGACTCCAAACTACACAATAGCAAAAATAAAAAGCTATTTTTTAGTCACAGATCAGTCAGTTGGAGCACAAGCGGTAGCTCCAGACTTGTTCAGCTACCTTCAAATATTTTAGACACACTGCTGATATCCGCAAATGATAATCCAAATGAGTGGGAGCTGAAAATTATATTTCAGTGTGCAGAATTATTGATGAAGATTTAAAGAATAAATAAACATATGACTGCTTACATGCTAGATATATAACAAGACAGAATGTCAGTACATTTTATGTTAACACAAAAATGATTTGCTAATCATCAGATTCATTTTCTATATTTGGAATACACGTAATCTGTCTTGTACATTCCCACTTTGCTGTAAACCATCCTGAACTTGGTGATCACAGTCACGTTTGTCTTGTGGTCTTACCAGATGGCTGCGATCAGAAAGAAACTGGTGATAGTGGGTGACGGAGCCTGTGGGAAGACATGTCTGCTCATAGTGTTCAGCAAAGATCAGTTCCCTGAGGTCTACGTTCCCACTGTGTTTGAGAACTACGTGGCAGACATCGAGGTGGATGGCAAACAGGTGAGCTAACGATTTGATAAAGTACGACGGCGTTCATATATTTTCAATTCAAAAGATACTCGATTTATCCCAAAGAGAAATGAAATGTTGTTATTACTCATAACATGCACGTTTCCACAAGGAGGGTGTTGTAGTTGTTTGTCCTTTCTTGTAGACGACTTCATCATTGCGTCTCCAATCTGGTCTGTTGTCCAGGTTAACCCTCAGGGATTTATGCATCAACTCGAAGCATAAATACCTTCATTATTTTTAGCACCTTCATTATGTGGGATATCAGGACAACAGGTCCAGTCATAGAGGACCGATGGGTGTCCCTATCGTTGGGTCTGTCCAGACTGCCATCCAGCCGATCCTCTTTGTTCTTGAAGCCTGTGATCTTCTTCATCCCTGACCACACATCTGTGATATTGTTTTGTTGGACCAGCTTCTTCCTGTATTCCTCTTTACTGGCTCTAATCTTGAGTGAAACTTGAGCATGCTCCTCAATAATTCCCCGTTGTACTGTATGAACCAGGGAAACGGTACCAGTTTGGGTAACCCAAGATTGACTCTGGTTGGCATCACTTTGGTTCCTTGATGCCTTCCTCCCGTTCTGGCGCGTAATGAAGCCACTTCTTTATAGTTTCACTGAAGTCTCAACACTCAGCTTTGGGTCAAACTGCTGAGCAGCAGGTGAAAAACACAAAAATAAGAGTGAGGAAGGCGCTGGTTTGAGCTGGTTAGAAAGACGATAAAAAACATTTGAAAAGTTTTGAAACACAATAAAATATTAAATAGTGTACTGGTTATAAGTCTGAGAACAAACACACAAACCGTAGGATTCCCCATGTACACTCATAGTTAAATTAATAAGGACACGCTAATGACTATTCATGAATTTGTATCTCAATGTTAGTTGACATATACAAGTACATTTACCTATCAAGCTCCAGCGTAGTGTAGCATTTATGATGCTGCACTCATGTTAAAGTGAGGGAATCAATATTTAAAATAAAGAGAGGTTTATCAGTGAGGATCAGAGCTGATTTAACACACCAGAGACAGAAAAATAGAGCAAAAAGTGTTTTGTATTGTAGTTGGAAACATTATTTACAATATATACATAATAAACTTCCATCAAATAACTGGTTCAGTCTTCCATTAACCACAAACATTTCCAAATAAGTTGATGATTAAATTCATTCAGAAATGATGATAAAGATTCCACAAAAGTAGTAATAGTTCTGTTTAACCAGTTACCAATCCAAGAATCAACAGACTGAATCAGTCGTTAGCAGGTTTAGTTCAGTGTTTCACCTGCCTTATGTGTTTCAGGTGTTTCCCTTCTGCCACACCTGGATTGAATCTGTGGGTGATTAACATCCTTCTGCAGTTCTTGACAGCTGCAGAAGAGGTCATGCAATAGAGGCATATGTAAGCGTATGAGTAAGCACATCATAATAAAAAATGAAAAACAAGTTATTTCGAATGATTTAAAGCCCACCTGCAGCAGCCAGCCCTAAACTTCTTTGTCCTCCTCATGCTCTCCCAGACCAAACAGTGCGCACTGCCCTACTTTTAAAAACTCATGTCCCATGAAATCTTGCATGTTCAGCAATCAATTAATCTGCGTTAGACTTGGGTAATTGACATATCGCTCAGATCAGACAAAACACTTTTAAGGTCATGATGAAGACATGGAGGATCTCTGTTCTCTGATCACAAGGTGTACAAAATACCCAGATCCCAGATAAGTAAGTATGATTTAAAGGGCCTAAAGAGGCATGCTTCTTGATTTAAACAACCAGTGTCTGTCTTCAAACCCAAGGCTTGGACTAGTTTTTCCTGAAATGTTCAACAGAGCTTTACTCAGACAGCTGTGTTTGTTGTGTTGTCTCAGGTGGAGCTCGCTCTGTGGGACACTGCAGGTCAGGAGGATTACGACCGTCTCAGACCTCTCTCATATCCAGACACAGACGTCATTCTCATGTGCTTCTCCATCGACAGCCCCGACAGCTTAGGTATGACTTCTCAACTCGTTTGTTTCCTGGATTTCTCCGCTCCAAGTAAACCGCAATTCTCCTTGCTCCTCACGTAGAGAATATTCCCGAGAAATGGACTCCAGAGGTGAAGCATTTCTGTCCCAACGTGCCCATAATCCTGGTGGGAAATAAAAAAGATCTGCGGAACGATGAGCACACCCGCAGAGAGCTGGCCAAGATGAAACAGGTCGGTGAAGCTTTCACTTCATAAAGCTTCTGCTTGTCCAAATTTCAAATGTGTTCTACTCAGTGGGAACGGTTCAAACAACACATCGCCGTTCAATCGAAGCGCAGCAACAAAAAACATTTCACACTATGTGTCATGGATTATTGAAGTAATTTCATACAAAAGAGAAAATACCACATGAACAAAATTGTGATACTACACACACAGTGCAGAGTTGAAGTGTGGAGTCACATTATGTGCTTGCCTGGTGTAGAGTACGCCACTGGAAAGGGAGAAACCAGACAAAAGTCTACAAATCGTAGCTCCACAACTCTCCGAATGAAATGAACAGTATTTAAAATGTATGTTTTACTTTAATGGCTTAAAGCACGATGAACTGCCCGCCTCTAAAGAAAGTAAAGATCGACTCCAAAGCGTGGCTACATCAGTGTCAGATGGCAGCATCTGTTTCTCGAGCCAAAGTAGACTTGATGGGAGACGACTGGGTAGGAAAGCAAATGATCAAAAAGCCAGGCTGGAATTTGCCACAAAGCTTTTGGTAGAAAGTCCTTTGGACAGATTAGATAAAACAGGAGCTTCTTGGCAAGATATCAGCTCTGTGTTCACAGATATTACCAAAAAAAAAAAGAGTCCCTGCTCTGAAACATGGAGTAGGCTTGGTTATGCTCTGGGGCTGCTTTGCTGCCACAGGGTGTCTTGAATCTGCAGGGTGCAATGAAATCTCAAGACCAAGGAAAACTCCGCAGAGAGAAATGTGTGGCCTGGTGTCAGAAAGCTTGGTCTCAGTCACAGGTCACAGGTCATGGGTATTCCATCAGGATAATGACCACAAACATACAGCTAGAAATAACTAAGAACGGATGAGACCAAAAACATTGGACTGTTCTGAATTATCCGTCTGTGAACCCTGATGTAAATCCTGTTGAACATCTGTCAAAGAATCTGAACATGCCGTCTTCAGACCTGAGACAGCTGAAGCAGTTTGTCGATGAGGAGTGGCTCAGAGTTCATGTGGACGGGGGCACAAGTCTCTCTGGAAGCAGTAGAGGTTGTTTGATTGCAGCGATTCCAGGTGCCATCATTTTTGTCCAAGCTGGTTTCATTAGTTATCTTTTTTTTATTAGTTTGTTGTTTTATAATTATTTTGTTTATTTTGTTGGTTAATTTTCAGTACATTATAACTTATTGTCTACAATTTTAAGGTATTCCAAAGCCATTTGGAGCCTTTTGTTCATTTCGTTCACCCACGTCTGTATATGCCGACACTGTACACCTTTTAGTAGACCTTAGCTTTTCTAATGCTCAAAGGATTCCAGGTCAGAATTAGGGTGTTTAATAAACAAACATGACACTAAATGTGTGTTCACACCAGTCGTGTTTAGTCCACCTTAAAGTCTAGAAAGTTCGGTTCATTTGGGGAGGTGTGAATGCACAATTAACCTCTGATGAGGAACAACAGAGCTAAACTCTGGCCAAATGCATATGTGGATGAAAGTGGATCAAAGACCACTCCAAAATTAGGAAGCTAACTACAGGAAGTGAGGGGCATTGTGGGTAAATACAACCAAAACAAACGCCTCGCGCTAGCAGGGGAAATGGCTCATGGTATTTTACCCAAGGGAAAAAAAAGAAAAACTCCAACTGCTAAAATCCAACGCCACTCAATTTCTCTTTACGTTTCATGACGGTAGAAGTTGCGCTCGGTGTTTGCTTTCTTCAGAGGTTTTCATGTTGTTTCCTTCAGTGGACTTTAGTGCAGCAGGGGTGCAAAAGGCTTTTCAGAGGGGCTGGTTTGTTTGACAAAGTGCAGTGTGAAAGTGAACCACACCAGCTGAACATGAAACACATTTGCAATTAACAGGTGAAAACTCCCTAAAAATGGTTTCCTAAATACTGGTAACTGCAGTGTGCCAAGTAACTTAATACTTTGATTCTTTTTGCTTTGACTGAATCAAATTTTTGTTTTTCTTCTTCATGTTTTATCCAACCAGGAACCAGTGAAGACGGAGGAGGGCAGGGACATGTCAAACCGGATCAATGCCTCTGGTTACCTGGAGTGCTCAGCCAAGACAAAAGATGGTGTGAGGGATGTTTTTGAGATGGCCACCAGAGCGGCGCTGCAGGCCAAGAAAAGAGGCAGGAAGAGTGGCTGCGCTCTGCTATAGAGAGTCCACTGCAGAGTCCGTGGTGGGAAGGGAAAGGCCAAGCATTCCTCCTGGGTCTGCTTTGTCACCAGAGCAGGCAGACTTCATTTGCTCTAACTGAGATGAGTCAAAAATATGTCGATGTCAGCCAAAGGGAAAAATTAACCAAGATTTTAAAAAAAAATAGAAAAAGAAAAAAGAAAGGGAGAATTATGAACGTAAGGCTACATGTTTAGATATAAATTCACCATAAACATAAAAGAGAATATAAAAGAACACAGAGAAGGGAACATCTCAGATTGTTTCTGATTTTATTTGGCTAAGTTTTTTTTTTTTTTTGAAAGAAAGTATCTTAATATGACATAAAGCATCTATAAAGTAGGTCACCATAAAACTCCCACCTGATCTGTATGGGTTCATTTCGTATTCTCTAGGTTTCTTTATTTGGGCCTGAATTTCTGTTTTATAAAACTGTATTTGCTGGCTTTGCATTTGGGCTTCAACACATAACCATGTTAATTCAGTTAGTTGAAATGATCTCGGCTACACAGTCACTTTACAGGAATAAAAATATGTTTTTATTCCTGTAGAGTGCAAAGTATTAAATGATCTTTTTGTTTTGTTCCTGTGTAAACACACAGCTCTTAGTTCAGCCGTTATGTTGTTTAGTGCAGAATCACATTCAGTTATTCAGCTAGAATTTACAGATTGTCCCTAGATGCCATGCAAGCCTGTGTTTCTCAGAGTCAATTATAAACCCCCAAATTCTCCAAATGAAAGTCACACACACATATATCTTTTAGTTATTACTGAGATATTTCTATGTGTATATTTTCTGGAAAAGGAGAAATAATTCTAGATATATCAAAACTAGTAAGCACATACTCTGAACTGTGTAGTGACAGCTTTTTGAATACTCCTCCGCTTCTTTTTCTGTATTTAAAGGTGTCTAAAAATGGCAAATATCATCTAACTCGTGTATTAACCTGTTTATTTTGCTTGAGAACTAAATTGAATGGAATATTAAGACGTTGGGAGCAGTTTTAAGATGAGCCGGAGAGGCAGAGCTCTCCACGCTCTCTGGTCTCCTCCCATGTTGTCTCGGTGCTTTCGGTAAAATCTGTCTCCACAGTCGGCTGTTGCATTCTGCAGAAGCACGGCTGTTTGTCAAATCACTTAGTTGTTACCTTTGTAGGCTTTTCATTTGCAACAGAACGACTTTCAACTTTGACAAACCCAGAAACGGGCAAACAAACAAACAAACAAACAGACAAACAAAAAAAAAAACCCTGTTGGTGTTTCTCAGGATCGTGTTGCACTGATGTGACTCCTGCTGTTCAGTGACAGATTCTGCTGAATTGCTGAAACTCATCTACTTTGTCGTTCTCCCGTTATTTAAAGTTGATCTTTTTAATTTCAGCTTACGTGTTTCCTGTCTGCAAGCTAACTCGCCGCCTCTTGGGTTTTCTGTTACTTTATGTGATATTCTACTGGCTTACCTTGTACTTTGCACAAATATTAAACATTAGGTCAGTGTTGTGTACACTCTGGAAACATTCTGAATTGCACACAGCTCCTGAGGGATTTGTAAGACAGTTGTTCCTTTATACACAAAACCTTTCTTGAAACTTCTGCAGATTTTAATGTATTTTAAAGGAAATAAAGTCAACAGAGAAAGGCGCTGCGGCTGGTTCTCGTTTGATTTGTCAACAAGACGATTTCAAGTGAAGTGCTTCACAGTCAAAGATATTAATGTTTTCTAAAACGGTAACAGAGCTCTCTCATAAAAAGCGGATCAAGATGTGGGAAATCAGCTGAAGTGGTCTAGTTATTACCAGTTCCTGTTTTCCAGCGATTTAAGTGAAGACCACATTATTTGTTTACATCCAAACATGACAAACTGGCAAAAAACAAAGACCTGAAAAGATGTACAAATATGAAGTAAAATATTTTTCTATAAATATTTTCCACCCATTTGTCCCTGTGCCTTACAGAATATCCATGTTGAGAGGAGGCAACAGGTTTGATCCAGTTTTGAAGTAGAAAATGAAAGTGGCGTGATTGCCTTTACAGTGTCAAAATTGAAAGGAAATACTTTAAATCTGTGATATTGGTAAATATCAGTTATCAGCCCCAATTTTCATGTTTGTGCATCCATATTTAATAGGCTATCAAACAATTGTTGTGAAGCAGCTCATTGCAATACAGAGATTCCCTCATAAAACTTGCTAAGCCTGGTGATGGGGCACTGAGGCAGTTCACCAGCAGGCTGCCATGGTTCTGTATTAAAAAATTCTGTATTGACAGGAAATGTGAAGATGTACCTGGTTTACGTTACTGGAAGACCTTGTTGACTATGCTTATCACACATATATAGTCTTAAAAACAACAAACAGCTGGCTTTTAAACAGCTGGAACCAAAAAAACAAAAAACAGGAGCTCATTTCATTCAGATAATGTTAAACATTTATGATTTACAGTAACTTAAGAAGGCTGTCTGAAAAGAAGGACGAGTCATTTCAGAGATGAGGAGTGCTTTAAGAGATGACAAGAAGAAAAGGCTGAGGAGGAGAAAGGGGAGCTGGGTGAAGTCTGGTCCATAGGAGATCTTCCTCAGGTTAGGTTCTGCACCTAAGCGTTCCACCTTTAATTCCTTGTCGTACAGATTTGGAAGAATCCCTTAAATAATGAGCAAAATCCCAACTTCAATACAGCTTTCACCCATTATATAAACATCTTTGAGCACTGAGATTGTCCAGTAAAATTCTAACTAGAACCCATCTGATATTTTCTCTTTGTACGAAAGACTTCTGAGAGTTGAGGTAGACCGGATCCATCCCAGTTCTCTCGCCCAGTCTGCTGTTGTCAAGTGACCAACTCCCCTAAATGCTCGGCTCTCGGTTACTGGAATCCAAGATGGCTTCTGCATTTACGGATGACGTGAAAACTGCATCGTTGGTCTACAATGTTTGATGGAGTCCTGTTACAAACTCCTGATAGTACGGTTCTGAAATGAGAAGCATCGTCATGTGTCAAATATGTGGCTGGTTTCATTCATCGCAGCGGCCATTAACAGCCACAAACCTGTGTCCGGCTCGATGAGCGAGTGTCGAATGAGAAAGTCCAGGATGACCATGGCAGAGTTGGGCTTGAAGTCATCAGTGGCCAGCAGTCCCTTCACCTGAAACAAGACAAAGTGAGCTGAAGAGGATCTGGGAACTCTGGGAACGCTGGTAAATTGAAGACCTGACCTTCTCTATGGGCAGCAGGTAGAAATCCTGAACTTCTCCATCGCCTACGGAGGGCACAAAGTCCAGAGGAAGTTCTAAATCGAAGACAAACTGGCTCTCTGGGAACACCCCCTCCTCGTCCTCATAGGTGTAGCTGCCGTGGGCATTCCAGTCAAAAGAGAGGGAGATTTTAAATGTCTGGGAACCTTCATGGAAGTAAGCTACTTGGATGATAAAAAAGGGAGAAATCCTGGCAGGAATACAGGATGTGTTTCTCAATGCTATGATGTAATCAAACTGACCCAGAATAGTTTAATCAAGTCAATTAATTCAGCTATATTCAGGATTTGCATGTAAACAGGCAAACATGTTTTTCTCTCAGAAAGACACCAGGTTGCCCACTGCGCATTGGTGTGTGTGCGTGTTTTTGAGTATGAATGGGACTGGAGTGTAAAGCACTTTGAATGCAGTCTTCTAGCTGATCACCAATCTTTAAAAAGCTTCAGCTCCCAATTTGTATTTTGGCCCATGCAGATTGTTTTGTAAAAGTCACTAAATATAGTGACTAAGTTTGCAAAAATGGGGTCACTGTAGTTCACTGTAGTAGTGACCTCTGTCAGTCAGCCCCTCTCACTGTCAGCGGCTGATCTTCAGACCTTTGTGGAAGTGAATAAGATCAGTTTTTTGTGTTTTGGCCGATCATCACTCACCCAAAATTAAGGACTCTTCTTTAGTTTTTATTGGGGAAATCAGTCAAAGGGATGATGACATGAACTGATAACTCCTCTAGTTTACTGCCAATAATCAGTAATGATCCAACATTTAGACATAGCTACTCCTT
The DNA here is from genome assembly GCF_001443285.1 of Poecilia latipinna. Lineage (NCBI taxonomy): Eukaryota > Metazoa > Chordata > Actinopteri > Cyprinodontiformes > Poeciliidae > Poecilia > Poecilia latipinna. Next base: position 149,805 of record NW_015113783.1, read on the forward strand.
TAACAATTTTTTTTCTGGGATTACTTGGAGAATAAAGCTGACCTTACAGTCGATACTGGACACGCCTTCGCAGCGATGTCTGCTGGGATACAAGCTTCCTCCGCACACTCTTTAATCAGAGTGTGTTTGATTCCAACATCAGCAGCCAGACCACCAGCCGCCTGGGGAAAGATACGAAGAGACTACTCAGTAGAAATTGAACGAGAGGAAAACGGCTTATTAATGAGATTCTAAAGTCTCTTTATCTCTATGCAAGATCTTAGTTAGTAACTGAAATATTTCCATTGAGAGTCTGTGGCGTGTTAGAATTATTTTTCAGGAGTTGGTACAGAAATGTTGAGTTTAGGTTGGGATAAAAGAAATTTCCCAAATTTGAGCTACTTATTTTTTCCAAGACAAAATAATCAAGACCATAACCGTCACTATTCAAGTCAAATCCTCTCATCTTCAAACTTTGGCTCTGGATTTAGCATTAGGACTTAGTTATTATTACTTAATATGACTTAAATATTGACAAGCTTTTGGATCCAGCCATATTGATTGCCTTTTAAGTCTCCTTCTGCACCCACCATGTTGTCCAGCAGTCCAGGATAGGTCTGCTTGGTGATGGACCGTCGGGCTAGCCACATGCTGATCTCCCCGCTGCCATTCACGGTGTATCCATTAATATGAACTCCATACCGTTTAACACCAAAAAGACCTGCAGAACAAGAGCGGAGTCAGGTCATGCAGCAGCTGCAGGGTCTAAACCTGGGTGTGCTGAAACGTACTTGTGGCTGCTCTTTCCATCCACATCAGAGGCGCGTCACAGAATCTCGGTTTCACACTGTACCTCTGAAAAATATGACTGCTTTAGATTTGATTGTGTTATAAGGTGAATCAAACTAAGACTTTCCTGTTTAAGGTCACATAGGATGAGCCAGTGTGTTTGCTAAATGCCAAGATAATAAGATGAGTTTGTGTCCTAAAAATAAACATGTTTTGGTGTGAAAAAGTCCTGTACTGACATAGACTAAACAGGCGCTCATAGAAGACAAAGCTATTACTCCAAAAGCAACAGAAAAGCCATAATGCAATTCCTCAATACACCCAGGGTTTTCCCCAGCGTATTACAAGCCTGGCGGGCCACCAGGCTTTACTTGCAGCCTGCTTAGCATTGCTTATTTATTTAAGTTTTTTTTTTCTTTATAGTTGGTGTTCGGGTATTAATCTTCCAATCTTTCAATAATACATAATTATCAAATGATATTTTCAAATTTCCTGTCAACTTTAAACATTTTTTAACTCAGAAATGTTTGACCAAAGTCATTCAGTTTAAAAAGCAATTCTACTAAATACAGAGGAAGTATATGCAAACTTATCTATTTAAAGATAGTTCTCACATTATTCCAATAATATGCAAATATAAATGGTACGGGCAATTCTGTCTGACCTAAAAGTTTACTCTGATTTAAAACTGGACCATGTGGGGGGAAAAATAGGTTACATACTTATGTAAATTTATGGTTTCAAATGGACATTTGGATTTTTTATATTTTAGACAGGTGAAAGTCATCACAGATCATATCAATTATCATTCCACATGTACTTGTAACTAAGAAACAACTTAGTTATTTCTTGTTTTATTCCAGTTTATAAAATGGTGATTATAAAATCCTCACGTGCTACTGCAATAATAATCAAGGTGTGTGAAGTCTGACCTCATCCCTCCATCCTCTGAGGCAGATCAGAGAGCTCTCATGTCTGAGGGCCTCTACAACATCATTCACCGCCTCTGACCTCTTCTCGTAGCAGTCGAGGCTGGGACAGAGGGAAACAGCGCCCTTTTGTGGGGGAAGGAACACGTCCGTGTATGGCGTGAGCAGTGAGGCTACATGGGGAGGAATCCAGCCAACCTGGGATCCGTCTATCTCAAACCTGAAGCAGCTGAACCTACTGGAACCTGTGAAAACAGCTCTTTAAAAACGGACCCGTGTCGAAGAAGTGAATGTGTGGCGCTTCACTTGAATACCTGCTGAATAAAAGTTGTTCATTCGCCGAAGGAGCTGCACTATTCTTTCGGACCAGGCGCTGGAAGCCATATTAAACCATATGTCAACATGTGTTACGTCAACAATCAGCTGTGCAGTGCGCATGTGCAGATGTGTTGGAGAAGCATACAGACTTTTCTTCTTCTTTTTCTTATGGCGATTGACAAGCAACGTATCAAATGGATTGCATTACCGCCATCTAGTGGAGTGGAGTGTGGAATAGGATGCTTTCGACTCGACTTGGGGACGTCTGGTGAACAAAGACTGGTGATGCATGAATGCACCACAAGGGGGCGGGGGTAGAGAAAACTATCAAAAGCTCAACAGAAGAAGAATAGAGGCGGAAGAGGCGAATGTTTACAAAGAAAAGAAAACCGCTCAGTGGTATATGAGTAGACTAATATGAGTTTAAAGATTCTCGTCCCAACATTGAAGCGGCAGACATTATTAGATTTCATTATTTCATAGAAATATAATCAAATAAACGGGATATCTGTCCTGTCTTGTTTTGGTACATTTTAAATCTAATTGGAGTGTTTGTGGTGGATAACAGTTTTCATCTTCTGGTGGAAGCAGGCAAAGACTGAAGGTAAGATTCCCATTTGTTCCGAGCTTAGTGGCATCTGGAGAGAGGAGTACAGTTGCGGTGATAAATATTTAAAATTAATAATAAAGTGGTGCTGAAGTTGGCATCTGATTCACAGCTGATTCACCGGACTAAAGGACCATTCCGCTACGTCTAGCCACGGTAAAACCTCACTTCATAGAATGTAGCTTTACACTAATTACATAGTTTAGGAAACTTTTATTTTATTGGAGACCGCTTTACGTGGTTCTGCTTAAAACTACATCGCAACTACACATCATAATTATTCGGCACCAATGATAGACTAAAAAACACACCCTTTATTATATTTGTGAAAATAAAAGGACTGACTATTGTTAAACTTTTTTCCTGACCTTTTCCCTCTATTTTCCTCTATCTCCACTCACATTTCTTCCCTCTTTCACTACAGAAGTAGTTCTCATGAAAATAATATATATTTTTAAGCAACTAACATTTCTGGTTATTTAAAAAAAAAATATATATAATATATTTTATTAAAACTTCAATTTTTAAATATTGACACTAACCACATTCCTATTAACTCCAAGCTCCATTCAGTAGTTAGCAGCCCTGTTTAATCCATGAAACATTCAGTGACAAGATGTCCACAGAAAGCAATATAGGAAAGTAAAACCACCTCTGTGGTTTTCCACATTTTCTACACCTCTCCTGCTTCCATTCTGGGGCGCAGGTCAATGACGATGACGACTGTCTCCATTCTGCTCTAGTTTTGGTTTCAGACATCCGTCCATAACTTCGTCAGCATGGCAGAGATGAGTGAGGTGGTCATCGTCACCCTTCCAGAAGTCGTGTCCAACCAGCTTCCCTCTGTGGTGGAGGAGGATAAGGCTGTGCTGGTAGCCACCGAGCTGGCTCCTCAGGCTGGGTAACGAGCCTGTGTGACGTGAGAATGTGATTTCGACTGTCCCATCTTTTACAGTGGTCAATATTCTTCATTATCCGCTTGGTAAAATTTAGCAAAATGCTGTGAAGCTGCTTAATCTTTTCATGCAGCAGGATAATCTCAGACTTAAGCATTTTGAAACAAATTCAACCTTTAATAAAAGTAAATTTAGTGGGAATAGAAAGTGTGTTGGGTTAAATAATTGGGTTTACAAAATTACTACAGGCACAGCTACTGGTTCCCATAGCAACCCTGTCTGTTTCGGTGGGGTATAAACATGGTTCATCCACTGGGTAGGCTGGTAGAGGTGTGAGACCAGGTGGGTAAAGAATCTGCTGCAGAGCAGCAGCGGGTCTCCATGATGTAACGATAGGAAGTGATGTCACAAAATGACAGCTCTGTCCGAGCATTACAAAATCGGGACAAAGATTTAGATTTTTCTGCAACAGACAGGCCAGGTGTGAACAAAATAAAAGGTGAATATGTGGAAAAGCACCTTACAGTTAGGCATGCTGTGGGCCTGTTTATGTTTGAACCTTGTCAGAGTGCAAGGCACCATCGATGCTGAAATATCGGTAGATTTTAGATGTAAATGTTGATCAGTTCCACCAGAAAACCTAAAATAACATCATAAAGTTCAGCTGAATAATGATTCAAAAAGTGCCAAACAAGAAGCTGTCTGGATGTGGACGGTTTGATGACATAAAGCCCTTGAAAAGCAACTGAATTGTTTGTGTGAATTCTGCTTAGTGTTTGACATATATCTGAAGAAGTCTCTCTGAGGTAGCAGAATCTTTTTGCAGACTTTCTGCTGTCTTCCAGGGAGGACATCCTCACCGTAACGCCAGTGGACGCAGAAACCGAGGCCACAGCTGACTCCATGTCGAAGGAGGAGGCAGTCATTGGTAAAAACGAGCTGCGCTGAGTCGCGGGAAGAATGAGCTGGTGGCACATAGCTTCTGGGTCTCTTCCTGTTCAGAGGTTTTGTGAAATAAAATATTATTTACTTCTGTTGTCTCCGTCTCTGCAGTGAAGCTTTCTGAGGAGGTGGACGTGGAGGCCGACGTCTTCTACCCGATCACCTGTGGAGACGCCAAGGCCACGCTGGTGTGGAAGAAGTTTGTCTGTCCTGGGATCAACGTGAAGTGTGTGCAGGTGCTCCGCTGGCTCATACGGAATCACATTTGAGCTCACTCACCACAACAAACTTTTTACACATCCGTTTTTCTCCTTTTAGTTCACTGATCAACTCATCAGCCCCAAAGAGTTTGTGTGTTTAGCAGGAAAATCCACCTTAAAGGACTGGAAGAGAGCTATCCGCCTCAACGGCACCATGCTCAGGTTGGGAATGCTGGTCTGGACTTTCATTGGTGGCATGTTTGAAATGTCTGAACATGTTTCTGTGATTTACACATGAATTGATAACTGAGCATGTCTAAAAGACAGCAGGACTGCAGAAGTCATAGCTTAGTTTTTAGCTTAAACCGCACATTTAATGAAGGATGCAATGGTGGTAAAAATGCTGAAGGGCTAATAGAGGAGCCAAGTTGTAATGACTTTCTGAAGGCGGAGTTTCAGAAAGAGCAGCCATTTTTAAAGAGAGACATGTTCAGTTTCAAGGCGTTAAATTACAAAATCAAATTTCTAAGTCATATTTGATATATACAGCATTTTTATAACAAATGGAGTGTAACATAGTTACTTGTTTGTGCTATTAAATGGCACAAACAAGTAACAAGGAAAATAAATAATGCTGCCCCTTTAAGATGAAGGGCGATGAAATGTTTTCCATGTTAATAATAAAAATTGATAGTTTTAAAGACTACGCCATCATTTCATACATTAGTAATTTACAGTTGCACCACAGGGTGGCGCTGTTCCCCCAGTCAGTGAAGACCCTGCCGTTTCTCTTCCTGTCCCAGGAAGATCATGGACTCCGGTGAGCTGGACTTCTATCAACACGGTAAGGTGTGCTCCAACACCTGCCGCAGCACCAAAATCGACCTGGTGGGAACCAAGGTGTCGGTCAGCTGCGACCCGCCCGCCGACCTGCTGTCTGCCTCTGCCTCTTCAGCTGACTGTGAGTTCCTCAGCCTGAACCATCAACTGGTGTCTGAGCTCATCCAGCGGTCTGTGGGTGGAGCGGCGGGTCAGATTCTGGACAATTAAAGCAATTCTTTATATGTGGGTGGAACCGGATTCCTCCTCATTGATTTCAAAGACTCATAGCCACGTATTGAAATACCATCGTAACATTATTAGGATTTTATTGGGATGAGAGTTTGAAACGTCTCTGACAAAAAGTCTGAAACTAATAGAGATGTATTGAGAACAAATACTTTTTTATAACATTGTTTGTGAATGTTCACGTATAAACTGTGGAAAGCTTCACTGCCTCATCCTCTCTAAACCCATCTACTCTGTGTCGCAGTGAACGGAGCAGCTGTCTCATTACCAGATGTGACAGAGGAACCCTCAGAGTGGGTCACGACGATCGGAGGTGATCATCAGCTCCTGGACCCGCCCCCCCCCACTGCCAGTCGTCCCAGTATAACCCAGTGGTAACATGGTGTGTGTGTCTGGTCTGCAGAGGACTCTGTGGTGTTCTGGCGGGCCGTGAAGGAGGCGGGCCTTTTGGAGGAAGTGGTGGAGGACTTCCAGAAAGAGGTGCAGGAGATGTTGAAGGGGCTGCAGGAGCGAGTATGTGATCCGCCGGTGGAGGTCAAAGGTCGGAAGCGCACACAGCTGCTGTTGGCTCTCCTGGAAGCTGATTTCTGAGCTGGTGCGTCACCCTCCTCTGCTTTGTTCCTCAGACGCTGTTCTGCTTAACAACATAGTGCAGAACTTCGGCATGCTGGACCTGGTGAAGAGGGTTCTGGCCAGCCACAAGAGCCAGATGGACCGCTACAGAGAGCAGTACACCCGCAGCCTGGCGGGTGAGTTATCTCTGTCCCTCTTCCACTCCCAGCAGTCAGCCGTAACTGATGATGATGAAGGTCAGACCCCTTTCAGCAGATGGCTCCACTAGGTCTGTTTTTGGTCGAGGCTCTTAGCATGTAGCAGCAGCTGGCTTTGTGAAACCTTTATTAGCAAGCAGAGCGATGACACATAAAGTTGTTCACTGGGTCTTATCGCATCTCAAGAGAGGTTTTGATGCATTTCTCTTAACAGAAACTTCATCAGCTCTTTAGCTTTCTCAGCTGCAGCTTTACAACTCAGAGCTTTAGCTCCATCTGCAGCTTTAGCTCCACTCTGTTTTGGTTAAGAAGTATGTTTTAGGTCTTAGTCCATTAAAGGTGCACTATGTTAGGGTAGGTGAGATTTGCTGGTGGTCATAATGTTTTGCCTGACTGGGTCTGTCTCCCTCTGCAGCTCTGGAGCAGCAATGTGATGAGCACAGGAAGCGAGCCAAAGAGCTGAAGAGTAAATCTCAGCACCTCAACAACGTCCTGATGAACTTGACCCCGGCGCCGTCCCCGCCGGCAGCCAAACGACCCCGGCTGACCCGGGCCGTCTCTGGCCCTGCTGCGGTCAACGCCACGCCCACTCAGATCGCCCTGCCGCTCGGCCAGCTGAGTGGTCTCACGGTGGCCGGGGCCCAGGCGGGCAGCTACACCCTCCTCACCTCACCACTCTCTGGCTCTGAGCTAGGGGCCGACGGCTCCAACGTGACGGTGTTGTCCGCGGCGACGGGTCAGGGGGCCGCCGCAGGCTCTGGCGCCTCCGGATCCTTTGTCAAGGTGGTGGGGCCGCAGTTCCAGCTGGTCACGCTGCCGCTGGCCACTCAGAACCCCGCGGTGCAGCAGCAGGTCAGCACCGTCACCGTGGTGGACGCCACGGTAACGACTGCTGACGAGTTGCAGGAGGTGAGCCAAGCTGACGGGGAGGAGGAAGGTCAGCCAGGGCAGGCAATGGAGGAGGAAGAGGAGCAGCAATGAGAAAAAGAACAGCTGCTGGGCTCCCAGTTAGTCTGGAACTGCTTTCAGGAAGTTGTGACGACTAACATCTGGACAAACTTTGAACTTTTCCTCATCCATTTGTCTCACATTTCAGCATCAGCAGACTGTGTGTCTCGTGTCCTTCTGTGCTTTAATCCTGTTTTTAACCAATATGTTTGACAAAGCTTGTTTTCACGCTGCTGCTAGAAGCACAACATGCTCCTTTATTTGGGATTAAATGCTCTGGAAGTGAACAGTGCCTCACTGTGTGCATTTGCTGGCTGATTAAAACATCAGCTTGGTGATTATTTTCCTTCACACCCAAAACTACACACTACTCTAATTTTCTTCAGGGAATGACTAGCTTCTCAAATTGAGAAACAGGAGTGGGTCTCTTTTTTTGCATAGTGTGGTATTGGCCCTTTCCAGCGTTTCAGCCTATCCCCGACCCAAACGACCTGATTAATCTAAAAATCTACAGACTAAGTGAATGTCCCTCTGCCTCTTTATGGTCACAAATGAAGGCCAGAAAACGAGTGAACAAAAATCGAGCTTCGCAGTAAGACGTTCAGCTAAACAGGCGTGTGCACAGGTGTGTGCCCAACTATCTGTTTAGTTGTGCACACACCAAAAAATAAATTTTTGGTCACCACAGTCAGACATTACCTTGAGAATTAATGAGATTTGGTTAAGTGTAAAACAGGCTTTGATGCCAGAAAAGATCAAGTGATACAAATGGAACAGACACACAGTGACATTCACTCTGGACTCTAGAGCAGTGGAGTCATATTTATAAATGTGTGTATACTCCTTTCGATATCTACCGATTCCTGTACATGCTGCTAAATGTACTCATGACTGAAAAACAACTTGCTACCATTCCAGGAAAACCGTTTATCTGCTGTTCTGGGTGGCCATGCTAAATAACCTTCGCATTCATGGCAGGTTTCAGTGTAGGGAACCAGCTACAGCGTAGCAGAGAAAAAGACGGACAATGTGAGCAGGAGGTACACTAGGATGATTGACACTCCTCCTGACACTGATTGGTTCTTCTGACAGAGCGGTGTATTTCTGCAGACGGGAGTAGGACCACAGAGAGGAGGCAGAGAAGCTTGATTTTGACAGATTAGCCGAGAGTATTATACTGTGACGATATAGTGACAGTTTTAACGAGTTTTAAACATTGTTTGTAAAAGTTACATACTACAGCTTCAAACATTAACTTGTACCTGACAACCAGGGAACACAGACAGCCTGTGTGACATGGTGGATCTTCTTTGTTAAAGTACTCTAAGGTTTAAAGCTAATATTTTATGGGAAACTTTCATGGCATCTTCCTCGACTCCATCCTTATATACTGTCTCCAGACCAAACGTAAAAAGATCTGTCCCACGCACACAAAGAAATCGACAGGAGCAAAAGATTTATTGAGTTTTTTTTTTTATCTTCTGTCACTTTATTACTTTTTTACAACTTTTTGTCAGCTGGAAGTCTTGAACATAGTTTAAAGCATTTTGGCAAACAAACGGTTACAGGAGTCAGAAACACTTCAGTGATTTCATTCATCTGGTGTAGCCATGGTAACCTGCTCCGGGTTGTCCGAGATGGAGCAAACATAACGCTGTTTTCCCATGAGGTGGCGCAAGAACTCTGCTTGGCAAAAATAATACAAATGTTTCACCTTTATTATATAACGTATAAGTTTTTCAATTAATTGATCATTTTTTTTAAATTACAGGAGAAATCCCCCAGTAAGGTAAATTGCGTGGACTAGGAGAATTCCTTAATTTTTTTTTTTTTTAAAGAATTTGGCACCACAGCAAATTTTCCCAGTTATTGTATATGAAAAGTTTAATTTCAGAATAAATAAATAAATAAATAAATAAATGGTCCGTTTGGATGCTCACCGGTTTCAGATGGAGCCGATCTAAACTCTGGCTGTTCTGCTATCTATTTCCTCTGATCCTGTTCTCATCTTGACCAAACTTCCAGCAAGTCTAGAAGGAGAGCTGCTCAAACCGTGCGCTATAGGTGGTTCGAACTGGGACAAACAGGGAAGTAACCGGCCTAAACAGGACCCTTACAAATGGTTTATTGACGAACATACGGTGACAGATGAGTGGAATCAGCCGGGAATGAGCAGGAGACGATTTCTGACAAGTCACCGGTGTGAGTTCTTCCAGCGGCTCCTATAGGCTGAGCTCCGCAGAGGAGGAGGAGGAGTAGGGCTCCTCCGCAGAGCGGACGGAGAACTTGAAGTGGCGCCGCAGGTAACCTCCGTAGCGTTTGTCCCATTTCAGGTTATTGAGTTTCGGCCGGACCCTCCGCATGAAGCCCCCGTAGCGTTTCTGGAGCTCCTCGGGCTCCTGGCTTTCCTCCTCCGCAGAACTCCTCCTTTTTGACTTGGGGCCGAATTTGCGTAAAAAGCCTCCGTAGCGTTTCACGTAAGTGTGCGGGATGGGCTCCTGCGCGTCTCTCACCTCCAGCCGCTTTAGAAGCTCCTCGTAGTTCTCGGGCAGAGTCGCGGCCTTAAGGATGGAGTTGTCGCGCCACGGGGAGGAGACGAACACTTTGTTCTTGTTCTTGTCGATCCTCTTGATGAACCCGCCGTAGCGCTTGACCAGCTCTGCCTGCTGGCTCTCCTCCGCCTCCGCCGCCCGGTCCTCAGTGAAGTCGGCCAGCCGCGGAGCCGGAGCGCAGCTCTCCAGCTCCTCCTCGTCACACTCCGCGCTGCACGACTGGAGATGATACAGACACACAAGTGAGATATGAAGGCTAAACTTAACTTGGGGATGCTTCATTAAAGCGCAAATATGATACTTTATTTTATAAACCGAAAGAGTTCCGCCACCACCTGCTCTAAATGTTCGGTCTCGGAGCTATCTGTGTCTTGAATTAAGTGAAGTTCTTTCAAAGTTATTTAACTATCAGTAAATAAAAGTTTTTCTCTCTCTGCAATTCCAGTTTTATCTTATGTGGTTTAATTTGAACATTAAAAAGCGACAAGTAGCTCTGTCTTCTCCTCTGTTTCCCCGCGTAAAGTTGATCCTACCAGACTGCTGAGAGCGGCCTCGGGGCGCAGCATTTGTTCGGCGCATCTCTGGCACTGTGACGAGCAGTCCGTGTGGACGGAGGGCGGCAGGCTCAGCATCAACACCAGGACGTACCACTCCATTCTTCAGCAGATTCGGTGGCGCACGCAAACCAAAGACAGGCCAACAAACAGTTCTCTTCCAGGATTTTACAGACTCATGGAAAACATTCACCTGGAAAGATGGAAGAACTTTTTTTTTTGTCTCTAGAGTAACAACAATTTTTAAAAACAAATAATAATAATAATAATAATAATAATAATAATAATAATAATAATAATAATAAAAACACAACCTATGTACTTGGTGCATTTTTGGATTGTGCGCTGTGCGTAATTGCGCGTCAACATTTTTTTCTCTCTGAATATTTCACAAATAATTGAATAAGGAAGTAAACAGCAATGACTTACATTAAAGTTCCAAAGCTGAATAAGAGCATAAAGTGTAAGTCGTTACCTCAGGAGTTGGACAGATACTTCTGGCGGCTTTCTGCGCTCCGATCAACTCTTCCTCCTCGCGCGTCGCCTTCCTTTTTATCTGCGGAGCCTCGCCTATGTCATCCGATCAACTTCTGCTCGCCGACCAATGAGAAGCAAGTGTGCTGCATAAGTGATCCCAACGCCTCCGTGCTTTAGGAGTTTTCAACAACGCCCACATATGAAAGGTGGCCTATGGAAGCGATCATCACTCCATCTCTGGGGCGTCTGGATCAAAACACGGGCTGTAAATCACACTGACATCTTTATTTTCCTCTCTTCGGCGACACGGAGAACAACTGAGCCCTTAAAGTATGAAGATGGAGAGAGAGCAGCTCTGGCAATCGTTCTGCAGCTGATTTAGAGGATTCAAGATTCCAGGTTTTTGTTCCACGCTGTTTCTGTGGAGTGGGACAAAGAGCTTTCTGGCCCATACACACCGCAAATCTATCAGGGGGACATGTTGGAAACGGTAATTTTATATATTTGGGCTTGCAAATATATAAATTCTATTTTCCCAATTGACGTCTTTTTAATTTCGCAATATCTACCGTCTAGTTTGAAGTGGTCCAATGTATCAAGTTTAATATCACTGTTTATAAAGATAGTAAATTCAACAGGCACGTGCAGAGGGAGGGGTCGCAGGGGGTTTGAGCCCCTGAACTTTTTATCCTTGATGCCCCTAGTGCCCTTTTTTAGTTTTTTTTTTTTCATCTGTGTGTCAGGAGGCCTGCTTCGACAATAATATTTAGCTAAATATAATAATTTAGCAACATAAATTAGTCAGGCTGCCCTCATCTAATAATGACTGAGGATTCATTACGACACACTTCCATGTTGTTCAGACACCGGGCCCATGGTGAGGAGGAGGGGGCGGATTTGCACCCTCTAACTATCAAATTATGGGCAACAATATTTTTTCCCCCAACATATACTTGTTTGTGAATAAAAACACAGTTCTGATGTTGAAATTTCTTTTTATTTTTCACAATTGTCCTCGCTTCTAAACACAGAAATGCTTCGGCCGCAGAGAAAACTTCTGACTTTAATTTTATCATTCTGCTGCACTGCTGGACTAAATACCCCAGTGCTGGATTAAATGCCCCAGTGCTGGACTAAATGCCCAGTTCACTACAGGCAGAATGTCTTTATATCAGGCATTCTGATATAAAGAAATGGTACCAGACTGTCACCGTGACGCAGCTGATGTTTGCTTCGCGGTGATGTATTTGTGAACAAACCTAGCACAAACACAAAGATTACACCATATTGCAGCCATGGTAACACAACAAACTATCCAGATGATTCTTTAAACTTTTACAAAGTAAACTTCCTAATTAAATCCTAAATGTACTATTTATTTATTTATTTATTTATTTATTTTCTTTTTTACAGTTGAATGCATTAAATAAAATTTAATAACATTATCGTTCTCAATAAATGAATGCTTCAGGTTTAGATCTGTGGTCTGTGTTACAATTCAACCATTTATTCAGCCTCTGAGTGTCTGGAGGGCCTCACCAGCAGCTGAGTTTTCTTTGCCTTGATATTTCACAACCTTACAATTCTAGATCTCAGAGGAGTTACCATCGAAAAATTATGTAGCGTTAACCCCTCTGAGATTTTTTGATCTATGGAACAATATGCACCCAAGTTGTTATAGAGGCTCAACAGAAGTAGTAGAGCTTATTTATTAAAATATCAGCAATTTTGCTTATTTCATAACTTCATAACCAGAGACCGTCTCTGCTCTGGTCTGTTTAACAGCTACAGTCTCAGATAAACTCAGCCCTCCAGCTCTGCCAGCAGAAACAGCAACTTTATACCTAACAGGAAAACATAGACTATATTTGCTTTGCATTGTTCCCACATGACGACATAGTGTGATCCAATTAAATATTAGATTCTTGATTAATATGGGTTGTTGCTATGTTGTTGTATTGATCTTGTTCAATGTGCCCCTTTCTAACTTTGAGTCCCCGCCCCTCCAAAGGTCTCTGCACAGCCCTGAAATTCAAATATCTTGATATTACATGCAGTTCAATGCACACAATGTTATTGTGTTTGATATCAGTTCAAGTTTTCTCAACATAAAATAAAGAAAAGACTAGTATTTCTCTGTTGGAAATATATTTCAACAAGACCAGAAAAAGTTAGTTAAAACTGTATGCAAGGCCAATAAGGTGTTTAAAAAAGTGTAACGTAAAATGCATTAGTTGTTTTGATCCATAGGTGTTTGGATTTTTAGTTTCACTTATTTTCTGTATTGATCATTATCTAGGGTTAGTTTAGTTCTTGTTTGCGTTTCGTATTTGTTTAGTTAGATCAACATTTGTTTAACAGATTTTCATGGTAAATGGCCTATAGTTGTATGAAGTTCAGAGGATGTCAAAGCACTTCACACAACATTCAGTCACACACACATTTTTCCGTGGGTGAAGTGTCTTGCCCAAGACAGAGACAGGAGGCAATCCACTGATTGTGGGACAAACTCCTCCAACCTTTGCCACCATTACCCCCTCCCAGCGAATTATTTTTCCCTCATGTGCCTCTACCTTCTCCTTTCCTCAGCTGCATCCACTTTCCTGCAACCAGCTCATCTGGTCCCTGTCGTCATTCCCACCTTTCCCTCCTCTTTCCCTCTACATTTGCCGAATCCTTTCATTTGCTGTATTAATTGGTTCTTCTGCTCTTGTGCCCTTTGCCTTCCTGTCAGTTCATTTATGGAGTTAAATTTGTTTCACAATTATTTGCTCAAATAAAAATAATAATCTAAAGTTAAAACCAATAAAATTGTGCTCAAAACTTTTGGAGTTGCAATACATGTTTTGTTTCAAACAAACAAACAAACAAACAAACAAACAAACAAACAAACAAACAAACAAACAAACAAACAAACAAACAAACAAACAAAAAAAACCATGGTCAAAACGTTTTGAATTGTAATGTTTTTTTTTTGTTTGTTTTGTTGTTTTTTGCAGAACATAAGCTTTTATTTGCTTTTATTTGGAAAACTCTAGCATGAGCAAAAAGCACATCACGAAAAGACAACACAAACAAAAAACAAAGACAATTTGAAGTTATATGTCTAAACATTCTGAACCTTTAAAGAGGAAGAATGAAAGATACATGAACTGACAGGGAATTTGATGTGCCTCTTGACACTGACGTAGAATTAATTAATTAAGTAAGGCAAACCAGAAATTGTTAGATTTGTGAGTCGTCTTGTCCGTGTTGCTCTCAGAGCAGCACTGTTAAGTGTTGGAGTATCACATTATCTGATGTGTAATGAGTTTCTGCCACAATGCCAAAAAGGTTCCTAAGCAACCTGAAGAAGCATTTCTGTTTTTTCTGTTGCTAATGTTTTGATGTAGCACTGAATAAGCCAGCACCATTCATCAGCTGTAATGTACATGATTTACACAAGGCACATTGATGTGTCTAAAGGTACCGTGTTAAAATGTATATTTATGTGTGCTATAAAGTCACAATAGGAAAATAGTGAAGCTTAACAGATTAAAAAAATTAATAAGAAATATATCTGAAAATTAAATAATTTGCAAAGTAGAAAATAACACAAAAAACCCCATAACACACAAAAAACAAACTTTATATAGAGACATATAACTAACTACTTAGAGATGCATAGACCTCGTTTATCCATCTATTGTCTTCTGCTAATACAAGAATACGTAACAGGCTCAGAAGGAAACCCAGACATCCCTCTCATCAGCAGCATACTCCAGCTCATTCAATGGCATTCCAAGGTGCTATAGAAGAGATAAAACCCCTCCAGTGACTTCTGGGCTCCTTCCAGACTTGTTCAACATCAATTGAACACAAACTAATTCTTGTGACATGTTCCAGTAGATAGAACATGTCTGGAAAACCTCTGAAGGGAGATGATCAGGAGGCATCCCAGTCAGATTCATGAACCTCTGAAACCGACCGCTTTTGGTGTGGAGATGGAACAGCCTTACTTGAAGCTCCGTCCAGAGGATAAAGATTTTCACCCTGTCTTTAAGGCTTAATCCGATTACTCTACAGAGGATGCTCATTTGACTGCTTGTATCTTGAATCTCATTCTTCGGGTCTTTGTCTGTGTTTCATGACCATAGTGTAGAATTAGACTGTTGATGGACTAGTGAATTGGAAGTTTTGCTTTTTGTGTGGTTGAAATCTTGGTCTCAGAGTTAGGCTCACAAAGCAGGTCTTGATGCTCAATTCAGATTTTTTTTTTGTTTGTTGCTGAAATCAGATGATCTTTTAGCATGATCATTCATACTACTAATTGATCCTGTTTGCAATCAGACTTCTGCCATCTATTTAGCAATTTTAAAGACGTTGTGAAACAGTATTGTCATAAGAGCGAAAGATGAAGGAAACTTGGAGTTATGTTGTTGATACTTCTTTACCAGATCTACAGTGTCTGGTTTATTCTGGTTCAGAATCGTGATGCATATCTCATATCAATGATGCAAAAGTCAGGTAAAATGTGATGACACTTTGAAAACTATCCAACACACATCCGATTTAGTACCACATGTGGAAGTGGAACAAACATGGCTTTTTTGTGGTGAAAAGATCGGAATTGTACTGCTTAGACTGCTGTGAAAAAGGTGGATGTGAATCACATCTGGGTAAAAAATATTGTATCGCATTTGCCTAGTGTGTGATTGTAGCCTTAGAGGAGCTGATCCCAAAAAGCAAAATTGAGACCCCAAGGTTCCCAAAACCAACATACTTTTCTCTACAACTCTACCCTTAGATTCTGTCCGTGAAGACGCACAAACAGAAAAAGTTGAAGTCATACTCAGCTGACCTTTCTGTACTGGAATCTACAGAGGAAACACAGGAAAGGTAAAGACAGGAAGGCTAACTTTACTTGAGCAGTTTGTTATATTGCGTTTGACTGGTGTAATTTTAGATAATGCCACGCTGTGTCACTATTGGCTATAATTTAAAAAAAAAGTGAGGTGAATCTGGATTGCTTTCTACACGAAAAACAGAGAAGAGCCGGAGTCGAACACAACTTCTGACGGACCTACATTTGTGCCCTCAACATTTCTCTCCAGAAGACTTTGAGTCATTTGTACGAGCAAAACTGACAAAGGCTTTAACAGATGATCATCCCCTTAACCCTTGTGCGTGCGAGGACTGAGGCACATGATACAAGTGATATGGGTGTGGGGTCGGTTGGAACCCATTTGTAAAAACAAGGGTTAAGAAGCTAAAAATAAATGTTGTGCTGCCATGCTAACACAGGCAGGGCTTGAAGCTCTTTGACGTGCTAGCGGAGCTATGCTGAATTTGAACCCACCAATCCGACCTGATCAAGGCTAAACCCTAAACAGAGGTTACCACCCTAAACGGCTGTTGCCAAACCAGACACAGAGCTATAGATACTGGGAGATCCCGTCCATTCGGACTCCTTTCGTGACCCACATTTCATTTCCATCCAATTCTTGTCCTGTTTATCCTGTGTTATTGTCTAACTTGGACTTGGTAGTTAGTTTGGTAGCTAACTACCAAACTACCAAACAGATAGTTTGGTAGTTTGATAGCTAACTACCAAACTAGTTAGCTACCAAACTACCTACTAGTAGTTTTGGTAGTTAGTTACCAAAACTAGCTAGCTAACTACTAGCTAGTTTTGGTAAATTCAAAACTAACTATTAGTTTTGAATTTACTAAAACTACTAGCTAGTATCAACGCTCTTTCTACTTTTAAGGCAATATTATGTGAGTAAAAACTGTGAATTTGAACAGCATTTCTTCTCCCCGGCTTCACAATGATGCTGTTCTTCTTTTAGTGGCGCTTAAAAAAAAAAAAAACTGAAAGTGTGCATTACTGCCACCATCTGGTCTGTAGTGTGAAGTGGAGCTAATGCCATTCACTAATAGATAGATGTTAGATCATACATCTGAAAATGAATTGTATTAGAAATTATTTTGTTAAATTACTAATGTTTAATTATTGTGACTGATATTTTCATCTGGCTGTTCATGGTGGATTTCAGGTAACTGCAGAGCTCCTAATTAGGTTAAACTGATGGACTGTAAGGTTTGTTTAGACACATAACTAAGTTTTGTATATTGTGTTCATTCTGTTTGCAGTTTTCACCTTAGCATGTAAACGAGGAAGTCAACAGTGAATGATCAGCCTTATTACACATCTCCCTCTCATCATTTGCTGTGGTTTAACTCGGTGTTATTCAGAGTTGCTACACCCTTGACGAGAACACTATAGAAAGGTTTTTCATCTCTCCTCTTGACCATCACCTATTCTTTCTTAAAAAGTGAAAACTGCCTGCACACAGCAAACTGATTAAACCAGTCAATGTTTATCAGAAAGGGGCTTTTCAGCTTAGTTGTGAAAAGGAACTGAGGTCATTTCTGCCCACCACAGAAGCCTTCTCTAATGATTCCTCTTAATCACTGTTTGGTTTTGTATTAATTTTTCTCAAAACTGAAACACTCTACCGTAATTTAGTGTTCAATAATGAAGTGAGATTCAGTTCTGTCAGAAAAGCGGCGTCTCTGGATTCATTAACCCTCTGAACTCCAAGCAGTTTCTGTGGGATTTCTGTTATCAATTCACTGTGGGCTCCTCATTTTAAGTTAATGTTTTAAAAACTGGAAATGTTCTTTAACAAAGAGTGAGGAAGAACTGTTTCAAAACCCAAAGAACCAGAGAAAGAACATATTCTTAATCAGTATTTATTCAAAGGCTTTCCAGCGTTCGAAGTCTCTTCTCAATGATCGTAGTCAGGAGAAAGAGCAGAACTCAGCGTACAGTTTTATTTGGAAGGTTTCTTTTCATTCACATCGTTTGACAATCTACTTGGTTACAGAACAGATAGCAAGCACACGTATCTTCTTTCACTCGGGGAGTCAGACACATCATGAGTGTGCATGGAAGAAACAATTTAATAACTTTATTGTAATACAAAGGCCAGAGAAACAGCTCCAGAAGACTTTCTCATGCGTTACACAAGAATCACTACACTGTTATGCATTGTTTTACTAATAATTATGTAGTAATCTTAACATTTTCCACTACACATGCAAACTAGCTACAATATTTCAGCAGTGCTTTAGCTCAACCTGATCATTTCTTTGAATTGTTCTGATTGAGCAAGTCTTGCAGAAAAGCAGCACTGAACAAAATGTTAATGTTATATAATATATATAACATTAACATATTATATATATATATATATTAACATATTATATATATATATATATATATATATATATATATATATATATATAAGTTATCATTTCAGTGTTTCTTTTGCTTATTTATGAAATATGTAAGGTAAATATGTATGTTGTTCATAAAAGTGAACTTTGGTATTGTTCTTCTCGTCCATGTTTTTAATTTATTTATTGTTGTGAACTTCTAGAGTATGTAATATTACGCTGTAAACTATTTAAAGCCAACAAGAAGTTCTTTAACTTTAAATAACTGCTCCATTGTCTTACCCTGTAGCAAGTCGTGTCTTCTTCAACAGTAGAGATAGCAACGTGCCCACGCCGGAGCCGTCACTTTACCTTCTTTAAATGTAGTGCTATTTTTGGGCTAAACAGAGCCTGAAAGACTGACCTTGATTAACAACAGTGACTCAGTTGGAGGGGAAAAAACGAAACAATTTCTGTGTGATGAGACGTTACAGATGTGAATCTTTGCCTTGAGGTATAATGACAAGCACAGTAAGAAACAAAGCCTGGAAATGTAAAACATGATTCACCTCTACCTGCTGGAGCCTCTAGTTGGATTTTCTTATGTCATAGTTTTGTTTAAAGCAGCTAAACCAATGATTTATTGCAATGGACTAATCAAATGGATGTTGGAGATTTATAAAGAGTGTCCATGGTGACAAACATGCCTACAATTCCTCAGTACAAAAACTAAAATGTAAATTTAATGACAAGTAGAAATAAAACTAGTACGATCACCAGAAAACCCACAGTATTATGTTTATGATGACACTGAATGGAAACAGCATTTCATTATGAATTACTTATAATTGAGGACTATGAACAATAACAGCACAAACCAGTTTAAAGACAACAAATGAAAAACCCTTAAATAGCTGCATGTAGGTACATCTCAGTAAAGTTCCTGTGGTGTTGGACTGGACTGGGTCTCTGCTTTTGGGGGGTACAACCAATCAGCACCAAGGAAAATTAATCGGGCTCCTAGATTGCTGCGAATATTTTAGTTGTGCTCTACGAAGACATTTGTAAACAAGCTGCAAAAATGTACGAGAGTTATGTTCCACAGAATAAAGGTGAATCTGCCAGAAAGAGTTATGTTTTCATGCTGACAGGAACTCAACGCCTACAGCTGGAAACTCGTCATCAGGCCTGAAATCTGGATGTTGTGATGGACTCAGACCTGAACCTTCAGACCCGTATGAAGACAATAACACTCTGCACTCTGTTGAAGTTTAAAATTTTACCCAATTGCTAATGTTTGGCAATAACATTATAAATCTTACTGGAAATCGCCTGCACTGTAGACAACCATCCTTCACTGCGAAGACTGGAACATGGATTTGTTTTAGTCTCCATTCCAACATTTTACTCATCCTTATGTTAAGGATGAGGTTTGAGAACATATTCTTTGTGGCTTGTTTGTTGTTTTATGTATCACCTTGAATTATCTTTTTGTGAAATGCGCTATCCAAATAGACCTGCCTTGCATTGTCACAAGCCACTTTTAGATGTTAAATTCCAAGTTTTTTACTCCTGCATTATTCCTTTGCTGTGCTTTAGAACAGAGTTAATCGGTTTCTCAGAGAGAGAGAAAAATCTTTGGGTAGCAGCCATAAATAATAGGAGCTTCCAGTCCAACAAACCAAATAAGACTCTGATGTTTCTGCTCATCTCCTGAAGGATGTGCCTCTGTTTGTTTCTGCTGGTTTTTTTTTTTTTTTTAAATAAATGATTAATCCACTCCTCAGGCTTTTCACACTCACACACACGCGCAGACACACTGCAGACCTACTGATTACTGTATTAAAAGCAAGGCCAAAATCGACTTTTTCATTGTCTAAAGTGTACATTTTAATAAAACATCATAAAACTAACAAAGTTGTTATTTATAAGGTGAGAAATACAGAGATGAAAACTGGCTCTAGTTAGAATTTAATATATCAGAAAGAGTCGCTATACATTTATTACGAATTAACAGTATGCATGGTGAAACAGTGAATATTGCTACATCTGCATATTTTATTTCAGAGCTGGCAATCGTCATTTTGAATTTCTTTTAAGTATTATGTCCTAAATAGTAGAGTCAAATAAGTGATTAAAGGAACCTTTGACATTGCACTAAATTGTATTTCTTTTCCCCACACTTACAGTGTGAATGATTTTTAGACTTATTTCACTGTTGTTGCACAGACATAAGTAAAATTGGCAATTAAATGTCATTGCTTGCCAATGAGAGACAACCATTTCTGAGTCCGACTGTTCCACAATAGATGCTACAGAATCTTCTGCCAGAAGACCAATTTTATTTTGAATTTTTTATGAATTTTATAATTAATGAATTAACCAAAGTACTTCAAATCACTTCAGATTGACTAAAAAAAGTTAGTTAAACTCACTTAAATTTTGTGTTCGTCTGACAAAGCAAACACTCTTTCAGCGAACTTGTGTTTCATTTGTTCTAAACATAAACAAATAATGTTACTTTAACAACTAAAATTTGCTTTCCATCAACCGATGTTTTTATTTAGCTTTTGAGAGTGCACTCTCAAAATACACTTTTCATAATGTACTCTAAAAACTGTATTTGAAACAATTAATCAATCAATCAATCACATTTTATTTGTATAGCACATTTCATCACCAAGGCATTTCAAAGTGCTTTACATAATTAAAAAAAAAACCCCAGCAAGTTTTAAGTTCAGTGCTGTGTTTGTGTCCCAGACATGAAGCTTGTCAATTTATATTTATACCTAATAAATAAGTATTTATTAAGCACCACCACAACACAACTCACACGGTCGTCGCAGGTTCCATTCCAGTCTGATGATCTTTGCTTATTTAAGTTAAACCAGTTAAGTTGGATAAATTTAATTGAATTACTTGTTACCAATTGTTGTGCAGTTCGATTAAGTTGGTTCTAGTATATTCTTTTTTCAGTTTACAGGATCATTGAAAAAATAAATTAACGTGTTAAAACATACATTTACATTTTTTTAATTCAAGGTGTAGCAAGTGATATGAGTGAATGATATGTAATTTTGAATATTTTAGGGTTTTTTTTAGGTTGGAACAACTTAAAAGTTTGAGTTGACTTTCTATAGAATTAGGTCAAAGAGATATGAATTATTTATTAGAAAAACATAAATGATCTGAGTAAGAGTGAATTAAATTTGTCATGTCAAACTCACTTAATGAATTAAGTTATAAAAACTTAGTAAATTGAGCTGGATAAACTTAATGAATTGAGTTGGTTAGACATAGGATTCAAAACTGGCATTGAAATCAGTTGTTTCAAGTAAAGTCAAAGTATAAAGTTCCTTTAAGTTAATTAAGTTAGATTTGCAACTTTTAAGTTAATCAAACACAAAAAAGTAAGCTGTAATGTAAATAAGTCCATAAAATGAACTACAGCCAACAACACTTTTTAGAGTGTACTTTGGAGAGACCTGTGAACGTTGGACTGAGGGAGGCAGACATGTACAAGATCCTGCACCATACTGGACAGATCCTGCACCATACTGGACAGATCCTGCACCATACTGGACAGATCCTGTACCATACTGGACAGATCCTGCACCATACTGGACAGATTCTGTACCATACTGGATCTGTCTCTGGTGGTGGTATTGGAGGGGCGTGGGATTAATTCAAAATAAGATTTCTGATTTGTGTTTTTTGATTTGCTGCATGGTTTTATTTGTTTTGTTGCATGTTTTAAATTGATTGCAAATGCCTTTTTTTTTTAGTAATTTAAACATGATGAGGTGTAAGAATACTTAATATTACTTTGCTTAATACCTAGCACTGGTTTGAGTTTGGGTTAATTTAGATGGTTCCCACATGATGGC
>NW_015113783.1:174840-201583 GCF_001443285.1 Poecilia latipinna
TGGACAGATCCTGCACCATACTGGACAGATCCTGCACCATACTGGACAGATCCTGTACCATACTGGACAGATCCTGCACCATACTGGACAGATTCTGTACCATACTGGATCTGTCTCTGGTGGTGGTATTGGAGGGGCGTGGGATTAATTCAAAATAAGATTTCTGATTTGTGTTTTTTGATTTGCTGCATGGTTTTATTTGTTTTGTTGCATGTTTTAAATTGATTGCAAATGCCTTTTTTTTTTAGTAATTTAAACATGATGAGGTGTAAGAATACTTAATATTACTTTGCTTAATACCTAGCACTGGTTTGAGTTTGGGTTAATTTAGATGGTTCCCACATGATGGCACAATGGTTAGAACAGCTGCCTTACAGCAAGAAAAGTCCCAGGTGTTTGTCCTGACACTCCTCCATTTCCTGCTGGTATTTTGGCTTTTATTTACCTTATGAAATACAAAAACATGACTCTTGATCTCTAAATTAGTTTAATATAAGTCTGTGTGTGCCTTTTGTGTGTGTGTGTGTGTGTGTGTGTGTGTGTGTTTGTGTATGCACATGCACGTAGCATGTCTTTCTATCGTCACCTATCTTAATAAATTCAATTTACACCTTAACCCTAACCCTAACAGCACAGGCATGGAGCCCCGGGAGGAGCGGTCAGTCCTTACATTATCATGAAAATGGTCCTTACAATATCAAGTACAAGAACACAAGCATACACAACTTCTGTCTTGAACGGTCAGTATTCAGTGATGTATGCCACCTAAGGTTTCGTACATGCTTCAGTCTTTTGTTTGAGCAGTCTTGTTTACATTTACATTCTTCAGTAACCTGGAGACACCTGTTTCACATCTCTGACTTACAACTCCCACATGCTCCTGGACTTACACACAGTCCGCAAGAGAGCCTGGTGTTATCTCCCATGCTATGGTTTACAGCACAATTACACTGAGTTACCTTGTATTGTTTGTCTAGTGTTCAATGGGCATAAAATAATGGCATTTACTTCCCATCTCCTTGCTCTAGTTCAGCAGCAGCCTCTCCGTCTCCAAACACACCACCACCATGACACGGTGGTGGTTGACGAAGTGTTTGAAGAGTAACCTGTCACCTCTCCATATGCCATTTCATGCATCATCATTGTCTCACACACACATGCTAACACAGCGCCCCCACCCCCTCCCACCTTCTCCGAGATGCCTCACACCTCCGCCAATGAAAAATATCTATTATGAGACGAGAGTGAGGTGAACGCACAAGCGACAATAACACCGCCAACCTGAGCTCTGCACCGAATCTGGTGTGAAGGTAACCATAGCAGCCATAAAGAGAAGCTGCCATTATGACCAGAAATAAACCTTCTTGATGGGCGGAGGATCACTTTATACATTTTCACCTCAATGAATAGAGGCACAAAGTGAAGGCGGTGACGATGAGCGGAGAGTTCGCAAAAACAAATAACTGTGTAACTTTCATTTACGTCACTCTCTATTTGCACACATCTCATGACATTATGAAGAGATAATTTTTCAGAGTTGATAGGTTTTGAGGGCAGAATGAGCTTTTCATGCTGGTATAACTCAACTGAGCACTGCAGAGGTGTAGTGAAAGAGCTTTTGAATGAAAGATAACTTGTAGGAGAGTAAAACCAAATAAATATGCTGCAAAAGATTAAAAAAAATTAGATGTTTGAAAAGATGACCCTGAAGCTAATAAATCACGGTCACCTGATGTAGTGCTGTTGGAAAATTACAGACAGTTGATCAAATTAATTTTATCATACATTCTGGAGCCAATAACAGTGCAAGGCAAAGACATACAGAAACTCTGTTTGGAGAAGCTGCCTAATCTAGGAGGAGAAGGAGAAAAGCACATTGAAACAAAGCCCACAAAAAGTTACACAATCACAGGAAAAAGTTTTGTGTCTGACTCAAACCTGTTCTACAAACTTCACCTGTTCAGTTTTTTGTGACTTGGCATTGCTTTCAGATGCAGAGTGATCACATCCATTGCAAATTTGTGCAAATAATTGTTCTAGATTAAAAAAAGGCTTACTTTAAAACAGTTTAGATACAGTTCGGTAATGTCTTTCTATGAGAAACATCCATTAACACATTCAAGAAGTCAAGTATGAAAAGCAGAATACTGGTTCAGCAATACTTTCTTCCATGATAAAATATTCCTACATTGTTTTTTTTAACATCTGGAAAATGTCATAAAATGTGAAGTGTTGATGGAACTAAAAAACACACAAGAACTTGAGATGGTGATGGAATGTATAGATAGTAAAATAAATAAATTAAAAAAACATACAAAAATTAAAGATACACCCAGGAACTTAGCCTAGCATTGTTTTAAAATGCAATTCCAATGAAATCTCATCTCCCTTCACTACTCTGTCTGGGCTTTTTTCGATTGAAGTTGATTCCTCTCAAATATTTACGAATGGTTAAAATTTAATACTTCAACAGTATTAAAGACAGGAAAACGTGCAGCAATTATTGTTGACTGTTTTGAATTAGGCACAGAAAGACCCTCAGATTTAAAAGCAGGTGCACAGACCTTCTCTTGGTACAAAGGTTGACACACTCTGAAATACGTTATTGGTATAACACCACATGGGTGGATTTCCTGTATTTCTAAGGAATGATGCTCAAAATGCCATCATTCACTAAAGGGAGGTGTCAACTGGATGCTAAAGATGTCGGAGACACACGAGCTGCAGCTCACCTCAGAGTTCATGTGGAAAGAGCGATCGGCTGCATGAGGAGCAAATACAAAATGTTACAGGACTATAATAATTAGGTTGCTGCTTACATGTGAGGGTGAAGAGGCGACACTTCTTGACAAAAATTGTGTGTGCGTGCTGCAGCTTAGTGAACATGTGTTCCAGTGTGGTTGTAAAACCTAATGCAAATGAAACCTGCACATATTAATGTGCAACTGCCTTAATATTAACTGATATTAATTAAAATCCAGATTGGAAAAAAATATGATTTTCTGCACTCATTATTTTGAAATATTTGCACAGTTAGCACCGTTTTATGTAAAATGTAGATAGTAATAAAGAAGATTGCATTTGTTCTCCTCATTATTTTGTGCTGAAATGTGTTGAATACTAACATGGAAGTGTCTGTTTTCTCTCATCTAATAAATGAATGTGGTAAACATTCATGAAACGTTTGATTCAAGCACTTCAAGTTGCACGTAGGCAGGTGACAAAATGGATCACATTTCAAGTAAAAATGTGATATTTAAAATATGTCAGGTAATAAATATACATGTAGTGAAAGAGATTATATTTTTAAATCAACATTTTATGTAAACAGCTCAGACATTTTGCAGAAAACGTTTCATGTAACAAGCAAACCAGATGAAAGAGCCCGTCTTTAAACATGTAATGTGTAATTAAACATTTCAGAGTAAACACCAAAAGTGACAAGTAAATGTTATGAAGTAGATCACATTTTAAGTAAATATTTCAGGTAATGAAATAGATCCTGTCCTACACAGAGGAATTTTTCTGCCATAATCCAAGAGCACACAGTTTCAATCTGAAAGCAGGATTTCATCTCTTTTGTTCTCAAAACTTGTAGTACTGTTGCTTAAATTTTTATTTTGAAAGCAGGACTTCATGTCTTTCTTGTCGCACCAAATGTCGGCTTCCATAACATGTTTTTGAAATCATCACCGCGACACAAACATTACTGCGTCACAGTGACAGTCGCGGTGCCATTTCTTTATATTCTTTATTTCTGTCAGTGGGACCGACTCAGGCTGCCTGTAGCGAACCGGGCATTTAGTCCAGCACTGGGGCATTTAGTCCAGCACTGGGGCATTTAGTCCAGCACTGGGGCATTTAGTCCTGCACTGGGGCATTTAGTCCAGCGCTGGGGCATTTAGTCCTGCACTGGAGCATTTAGTCCAGCACTAGGGCATTTAGTCCAGCACTGGGGCATTTAGTCCAGCACTGGGGCATTTAGTCCTGCACTGGAGCAATTAGTCCAGCTCTGGGGCAGAATGATAAAGTTAAAGTCAGAAGTTTTCTCTGCAGCTGAACCATTTCTGCGTTTAGAGGCGAGGAAGCTTTTATTTTTCATAATTGCGAGGACAATTATGAAAAATAAATAGAAACCTCACCGCACGTCACTGTATCTCACATACCACAGCTTAATTCTTTTTCTGCTTTAAAGCACCTCATCCACATAACAATCTAGGAAAATCAACGCCTCATCCTGACACTTAGATTCAGGGAAATGTTCGTTGGGCTTTCATGGAAGAAACAAAGATGAGTGTGTGGATAAGAAATGTGATTTCTACAATGAGGACAAAGGAGAAAAATGCTTTTTATCTTTCATGTTTACACAAATGCACTAATGTATTATAATTATTACCAACTTGACTGAACCGCACTATGCTAATCTATCTGAGTGCATTGTATTGACATGAACCACATTGATTTGATTATAAATAAACAATGGGATATGAATTGGACATGACACTCTTGCAAAGTGCCTTGAGATAACATTTGTTGCAATTTAGAGCTGAAGTGAACTAATGTTTAGTTTTAACTCTGTCACATACAATGTTCTGATGAAGGCACGCAAAAATATGAATGGAGAGAAGTCTGTACACCTGATATTCACTGCATTTCATTGACGTTGGAACAGCAAAAAGACAAAATTTTACATGTGGTGACAATATAATGTCACGCAAAACAAGCAGACATAAAAATAAAATGAAGGCAAGTTAAGCTAATGTTTTTCTGCTTCAGGTCAGTTAGGATTCTCAAACGTCATTATTCAGACGTTTGCTAAACGTCAGAATAATGACAATTATTTTTAAATATGCAGTTTACATACATGTGCTTCTAGTCAGGCTGATTGTCACAGATGACCTGCGAAGCAAAAAACCATCGGAAATAGGCCAGGACTTAGACATAAAACCTGACTCAGAATGGAGTAGAGGTAAACATCAGCTAATCAGTTGTTTCTTCAGGACATGTGCTCTACTGAGAGTCAGCAGGGTGATCACGATGAGGGACGTAATGCAGAGGGAATTTCACCTGAGCTGCAGCTACAGTTAGCCTGGCTGTAATAGAAAAACAGCCAGAGCCACTTTCTGGTAGCTTCTAGCAGAATGTGCTTCATAGTGTGAAAGATATAGTCAGAACAAAATCATTTAATCATAAAGTAGCCAAACACTATGAAAGAGACTTCAGATTAGCACACTGTGCCAATCTGAGGCCAGGTGGATAGAAGAAAGTACTGCTCAGTACGCCGGAAATAAGGCTTCAAGGATGTGAGAATACCCAGTATTAACCCTTTAGCACTGTTTTTACCAGCGTCGCACTGACAAGTAGCTCATATAATGAGCTCAGCAGGTGCACAGTTTCACCAGGTGTTTGCTAATTGTTGCTGGCTAGTCTGGAGGAGTTGAGCAGGGGAGTAGTGGGAGACGACTGCTCTGTAAGTCGGAAGCTCTGAAGCTTGGGGTGTAAAATGTGAAGACCCCTATAATTAAATATTCATAAAGCCTCTCCTTGTTGAACCAGAACCAGTTCTACCGATTCCATTAAGAAAATATGAAAAAGTTTGATCTTTTGACGAGCACTGTGGATGTGTTTTGTATGAACTTGCTGCAGAATCTGCCAGTCCACATCATGCAGGTGGTGACGAGGTGCTGGAATCCTGTTGCACCTGACATGGGGCTTCACAGGTTCCACAGGCGGCTCCGCCAAATGCTGAAGGTGAGAAACGAACACATCTTCACCCAGACAGGGATAACAAACAGGCTTACCATTCTAAAAAAATAAAAAAAAGACCCAACCTCTAGATCAGCAGTAAGGGCCAAGATGTCTCAGAATAGATGGATAACGAGGTAACAGGTTTAATGTGCCGCTTCTAAAAAACAACTCAATGAAACATCTGATTTGAATATCAATATTTACTGAGAGAAAGGATTTTTCTCTGTTTGCCCACACAGAGGAGATGAAACACAGCTTCTTCATCCTGAAAGGGTACTTGAGTCTAATTCAGTCCGACGTGGTGCTAATAATCAGTCTTTCAAATATGAACAGGAGAGGAGCGAAAAGAAAAGAAAAGATGGAGCAAGTGTAAACTATCGAACATTAGATTCCAAAGCGAGAAAGAAACTTCGCCTCAGGCTTTCTCAGACAAATGAAAGCGGTGAATCCAAACAGCACCTGAATGAGTTACATGTTGTTTGTGTCCATTAAATCTCTCAGATGCTGGGTCATGTACTGATCCAGTCTGAAACGGGCAACCTGTTCATTTTTTGGGGGGATTTTTGCTTTTGTCACGTTTCTTAGTTTTTCTATTTTTTGATTACACTCTGTCCAGTCTGAGAAACGTTCAGTACTTGTACAGTTTCTTTGAACCTTCAAGGACAACCTGAACAACACTCGCATGTTTCAGCTTTTCCACCAAGAGCTATCTGGAAATCATCTTGTTGCCGTTTAGCTGCTAACTCACTCAGTAAAGGAGCGAGTTGAGCACCCATTCAAAATTTGGTTCAGAAACAGATGAGAATGGTTTACTTTGCATGAGATGAATGAAACAGCAGACAAAGTCCAAATAAAAACTAGTGAAGAAACACTTTAAAAGCTTACAGGTGAGTCCGCCTGCTGCTGTTGTCACTGTGCAGCATTGTGGATGCCACCTGGGCTATTCAAACTGGAGCATCTGCCATAACTTTTGCTCCAGGTAAGCCTCCACTTCCTCCCTTTTCTCTACACGCCATCCCCTTATACTGACTTCCGTGTGGTGCGTTCAGGAGCCTTTTGTTACCTCAGCTCAAGAAATTAACCTCTCAGGAAACTAGACAAAAGACATCAACTAACAAGCATCACAGTATCTGTATCCACGTCGTTTTACCTCAGCGCCACTGGCCTTCAAGTTGCCGTGGTAACGCCGTTTTTTTGTTCTGACTCACAAGCTGAAGTGAGCGTCCCTGAAACTCGTGAAAGATATTCATCCTGGAGCAGAGCAGAGGAAAAAAATGCAGCCAGATCTCGACTGCAGCACAAAACCTCTGCAGGCGAGGTCAAAGTCACAACACACACACACACACACACACACACACACACACACACACACACACACACACACACACACACACACACACACACACACACAGAGCACTACGGTGAATATCCGCCTCCACTCAACAAAACACACTAACTGTTTTCTCCTCTTTTCTTTTTCTTCTAATCGTATGTAGGAGATGAAACAAGTTTTAGATTCAGAATAATGTGAGCTGAAGTCATCAGCTGCGCTGGAATAATCGCCGTTAGCTGAACACACATCCAGTTGTTGAGGATGTCTTTACGGTTCCACATTATCTAAAGGCTCTCCACGCTTTGATGTCCCTTTTCTTTATCAGGAGGTGGAACACAAATGTGAAAAGTCCATAAAAGTGTAATTTATAGGGTGTTATTCCAACTCCACCACAAGAGGTCAGGAGAGCATGCTTTTGAAGTGTTAGCGCTCCTTGTTTTTGTCATAATAGTTCCTGGAGTCACATGTAATGGGTAAAAAGTGGCATCAAAAAGCCTTATAGATGGATTCTGACTCTCTGCTCTGTGATGTTTGTGCATCATTATTATCAAAATGGGAAAACATTAAATATTCAGTTGTTTTAGCCTGCATGTATAACCAAATTAATTGTTATTTTGGTAATAATTTCCCATGTGCTTATTGTCTCCACAGTGGAAACAAGTGGAAAGTAAATAAAATATTAGAAAACGGTGTAAAAACAAACAAAACAAGTCCATTATTCATTCCAGGAGCTAAAATGCAAACTGTTGCTTTGGCATAAAAGATGAGCTGACAGGATGACATGAGATCAAATAGCTCTGCATCTTTGGTATGAATGAAATTTAGAAAATCTGAAATTATATTAACAAGAAGTATTTACATTTTTTTTATAACTTTCTATTTAATTAGATTAAAACTGTATGCTAAAAGAAATGTGGAGCGCTTCCATTCTCCTCGTTCTCAGGCCTTTCCTCAGTCTACTTCGTATAGCTAATATAACTAATCTTTAGTTCTCAGATTTTAATAACTTAAAACAATAGTGCATGAATAATATTTCACCTGCTCCTGTAGTCTTCTGCTTCTCCAAAATCCTCCTCAGTCAGCTGAGCAAGCTTGCATAAAAAAGAATAAAGAAAACAAAGATTGTAATTTGACTCTTATACTGTTGTTTCAATCATATCTTGTGTGTATTTCTATTTTTCGAGTTGGGGCTTCATACATTAGTGATCAAATTTCCTGTCCATCTTGTCTTTCTGGCTCCATCTGTCACTTTCCTTATTCTTTCTCAGCTGTTGATCCAGTATAGCTGCTAGGATCGCAAGCTACTGCTCTATGAATTCCTGTAGGTAAAGATGACTCCCAACATTTTCTCACAAGAATGAGCAAGTGTCTACAATGCACATTACAGCACACCATGAGGTAAAGGGAGACCATTGTTGTTGTAGAGAAATGGCCTTCGCGACCCTGTCTGGGCAGAGCCTCGCCTCTAGCCGCATTGGACAAACACACAAACAGTTGATCGCACAACCACGCATCCAGAGTGCAATCAACGTAAAGTCGCAGTGCTGCACAGAAAATGCAGCCTTCTTTGCCCTTCAGAAGCAAAAGGAGGTGGATAAAAATGAAAACTGCATAGTGTACCCTGCCTGTCGCCCAATGGCCACTGGAGGTGGGCACCAGCTGCCCTCACAACCCTGCAAGGATAAGAGTGGAGGAATACTGGAGGAATGGATGGAATTAGAGTGAAAAACGTCTCGTCTTATCTTGATTGGCTTTAACTGAACTTAACGTTGAAAATTGTTGTGAAAACTAAACTTAAGCTAAGTGAAAATGCTTAAAGCCTCTTTATTTTTTGCTAAAGAAATAAATAAAGAAATAAAACATGATGCAGTTCAGTGCCCACTGCTGAGTCCACAGTGCTGTGGACTCAGTTAGATTCCTGCTGATTTCAGTGGAGAGGTCTGAGCCTAGGTTAATTCCCCCTTTTGACAAGTTCCACAAATAAAGCTTTACTGGCTGCTGAGCTGTGACAGTGGACACATCGACTCTGGGAGAGCAAAAAGACTGGACTGTGAATGCAGCACAGCAAGAAAGGATACAAAAGAAGGGATGGATTTATCGGTCTGTGAGGTTTTAGTTCTGCTGGCAAAAGCAAATGGTGAATAGAAGTCACTGTGATCCAGACAGTTCTGATGACTTTATGCAGCACCACACACGCAGAGCGTTAAATGGCACAAAACCAGATGTACACTCTAAAAAGTGTTTTTGGCTGTAGTTTATTTTATGGGCTTGTTTACATTAATCTCACTTATTTCATTTGGTTTAGTGATGACAACTTACTTTTTTTGTGTTCAATTAACTTAAAAGTTACAACTCCAACTTAATAAATTGAGTTGGATAAACTTAGTAAATTGACTTGGATTATCATAATATATTGAGTTTGATAAACTTAGTAAGTGGAGTTGGATGGACGTAATAACTTGAGTCGGTTAAACTTAATAAATTTGGTTGGATAAACTTAGTTGATTTACTTGTTACCAATTGAAGCAATTCAATTAAGTTGGTTGAACTAATTTCTTTTTACAGTGTAGGTGCCTTTTAGAGAAATCTGCTGGATATTTTAAGTGATTGTAAAAACTATTAACTAGTTACATGTTACAGTGTTTTATATGGCTTTGGTTTGGATAAATACAAAGTAATATCTGGTGAGTTAATGGGTGTTTCAAACATGTACTGGAGATTTGAATGTTATTGTTTAAGATTCAGGATGATAATACTGATACATGTATATAATAAATGTATCAGCATTTATGTTTTTTTTCTTAAAATCTAGATTGAAACCAAAACTAACTGATTCAAGTGTTGAATCAAAACTAATTGACTCTACAATCATTGTTTTGATGATTGTCATTTGATGAGGTAATTTATAATTTTTTAATAATACATGTAACTTCAGAGATGAAATTAGCTGGAGAAGCCAGGAAAATCTGTATGAATGAACTTAAATTTGCTTGAAGGTGCTGACATTTTTACAACAGGCTTGTGTCTTGGGTTGAGGAGGAGAGGGTTGACCTCAGCCTGAAACACTGATATTGTTCATCACCAGGTGAGGAAATGTGGTCAGGAATGCTACCTAGATCACAAAGGACATTTCCTTCACTGTCTTTTTCAGCTTCTTCCTTCTGGGAGAAAAAAAAAAATCCCCCCCTTGCTAAAAAAAAAAAACGT
The DNA here is from genome assembly GCF_001443285.1 of Poecilia latipinna. NCBI lineage: Eukaryota > Metazoa > Chordata > Actinopteri > Cyprinodontiformes > Poeciliidae > Poecilia > Poecilia latipinna. The sequence goes on from NW_015113783.1 coordinate 185,129, forward strand.
TTATGATTTGTCCCCTCTCCAATAACGACTCTAAACAATTCTGCACAGATACATTGTCTTCATTTGGTTGTCTTAAACATTTTTTTTATACAAATGTGGGCTATTACTTACATGTAGTAATTTTGCTATCTATCTGTCCATCCATCCATGCATGTGCAACCAGACGTGCAGTTATGATGTGACAGATTTAAAGCCGTGCGTGCTGCATGCCTGAGTACACGTGCTCCTACCACCACGTTACAATTGGAGGACAGACCCATTTACGCTGGATAATAATTTATAACCCGGTGGAAACATGTGTTTTTAACGCAAGTAGCAACTAGCTTACTATCAATAACAATTGTTAGTTTCAAACTAAAACAAATACGGAGTTATATGTTAGGGAGCTTTTTCTCTCTGCACCAATCAATGTGCGGCGGAGCTGCAGCTAGCCACGCCTTCTGTTCTCTGTAAGACCTGGAACATTTTGTTTAGGAAGCCCAAATATTTAGAACATCTGGACTGGCAGCCTGTGGCGCATCGGCAGGTTTATCGGCAACTTTTAACATTTTAACAGCTAGAAGTAAGTCTGACATTTTAGACAGGCAGAGGTTGAACTTCTCCAAACCTCGACCAGGAAGACGTAAGAACGGCCAACTTTTATTTGGTAAGAGTTTAAGTAATGACAGATAAACACGTAATCGCCTCATGTTTACTTTCAACAAAAAATAAGTTATGGATATATGCGACGGGAAGAGAAGAAGAAAGGTAAGCGGCGGAGTGCGGAGCTGCAGGCGCAGCGTGGCCGCCAAGATGAAGCGGGAGGCGGTGAAGGTCCTCCGCTCCCTCACAGTGGGGAACAACAACAAGCGTGCCGAGGCCATGGACGAGGAAGAGGACGAGGACTGCTTCTCTATCTCCTTCCTCCGGAGTGACCCCTCCAGGCCGGCGGCGGCCGTGTCTCCGCGGTACAGCCTGCTGCGGGAGGTGGGTCGGGGAAGCTACGGGGTGGTGTACGAGGCCGTGGCCCGGAGAACAGGGGCCAGGGTTGCGGTGAAGAGGCTCCAGTGCGACGCCCCAGAAAACGTCGAACTGGCATTGGCCGAGTTCTGGGCCCTGACGAGCCTGGAGAACCGACACCAGAATGTGGTTCAACTAGAGGAGTGCGTGCTGCAGCGGAACGGCCTGGCCCAGAAGATGAGCCACGGTAACAAGAAGTCCAAGCAGTATCTGCGGCTAGTGGAGACCTCCCTCAAAGGTATCTGTGCTTCTGCAAAACACACAGTGCTTAGACAAAGGCCTTGAAACCTGAAACAAGGGCCCAAGGGCCTGTAAATTGAGTTTATTTAGGAGCTAATGTGCTGACTGGTGTCAACAACTTATAGCCAAACTTTGATGTTGTTGCTGCATAGAAAACTTCTGATTTAGCCAATTGATTGGATGTAAGCAAGCACAAATAATTTTAGCCTGCATTACTAAAATTAGCTAAAAGCAATAACTACTTATCAGTTTCTGTATTTCAGAATAAAATGAAATTAGGTCCTGCTGGTACTAGCTGCTAACTGTGCACTCAAATGAAGTAGTTTGCATTTACACAGTTGTAAATGCATTTACACACACCCATAGTTGAAGGGAAAAGTTGTTCTGCTCCAGTGATATGGATTTCCTTCTGCAGCCTCCTGTCTGACATTGATGTAACTGTACATCACCTAGAAGAGCCACAGAGAGAACGCTGTGCTTCCTCCAGCGCAAACGAGAACACGGTGTACTACTTGGCGACATGTTAGAGACTTTCTTCCTGACTGAACACTTAGATGTTTAACATTAATGTTGCACCATAAACTCAGAAACATAAAATAACCAGCCACAGAGTTATGATTCAGACGTTTTTCATCTCAGGTCAGGGTTTCTACTTGACCTATTTATGTCTGTCTCTTCTGACATAGTTAGTGATTTTGCTGATCATACTATTTTCTATATTATAGATACTAACTCAGTCTTTGCTAGTTCAATCTATGTTTCCAGCTAAACCCAGCTGCTATGTTTACGACTCTTCTTTTAATAGCATCGTGGTTACGTAAGTGTCACAGTTCTGGCTCTCTAAGTAAAATCCTTCAGCATCATTCTTTCTAGACTTTGCGATGTAATTGAAAATAATAGATCACAGCAACAATGTTAAAGCCTTCAGCTTAAACATTTCAGTTTGTTTTGCTCTGACTCTCGTACGTTTCAGAAATGTGAAGTAAAAAAGCAGACATGGCACGGTTCATGACAACCCCACAGTGATTATCACGACAGGTTAATGTGGGCAAGTGACGTGGTTTCCTCCTCGTGTCATGAATCTAGTTTCGCTGATTCCTCAATCGCTTCTCCTTCACGAAATCAGTCTGGTCCCAAAGGGTTCTGTTTTTTGTGCTGTAAGCTCAGCTGATTGCAGCGATATAGAGATCTGTTCTGAATAAAACAGATTCTATAACATTAAATCAACACACATCTTGGATCACACTAAATCAAATCACAAATATCAAATTGATTTGTAAAGGACAGCAAGTGGTGAATAGCCAGATCACAGATCTGGACCCATGACCTGTAAGGGTCTTTAGAACTGGGCTGGATAAATTGGTCATCATGTTCATCAGAAATGTACTGAAAGGTTTGTAGAGGTGATGTTTTTAGCTGTATATTCAGTCCTTTGGAGAAACTATGAAACTGAAATTCTCATGGTATTAAAACATGAGTAAAACTTTAAAATACAAAATATCTAATGTGATGGGGATCCAAACATTTAGTCAACTTACAATTAATAGTTAATAAATGAACTCAATGGAACTAATTTTAATCTAATAACATACAGTTAGGCCTGAGAGGTTCCTGTCTTATAAATATGTTTAAGTTTAATGCGGCAACCACAATTTTCTGTTTTTCATTCAGGATATAATACAGCTGACACAAAAAAATCAGCTTGTTTTTCTAAATTCAGTATGTTGTGAAAAGTTTAGCCCTTCATGTTATAGAGGACATTCTGATACAAGAGAAAACTCTGGTTTTTAAGAAAATGGCCGCATATAAATTATTTTTTAGTCAATGGATGAGATCAAACAACTTTAGATTAACTCATTAATTGATAACTTGCATCTCTCGGTTTAATGGTACCAGGTTTAGAAACGTACCTTTGTAAAACCACAACAGGTAACTGGCCAAGCCGTAATCCACTCATAATGTAAGTTATTATTTGGACATTGGCTGTTTCTTGAAGTAATTTCCACCCAACTGGTTCTTTGCACAAGCAGGAGTTCTAGTTTTGACCCCCTAAAAGTAATGCTAACACAACACTAGTTCACTGCTGGACTTGAAGAAAGAATCTGGACTTTCTGCAAGAGCTCGATATGGACTCAGCCAATATAAACGTAATGACCGGCATATCCTAAACCCCTGGGTTTACTTTCATTTTTAATTTGTCAGGTTTAAAACAGCCTGCCTCCTATTTTCCTACTGTCTATCCTGAAATGAACCCTTCAAAGTTTAAAAAGGTCAATGTTCTGCTAAGTTATAGCTGGTATTTTCAAGTACATGAAGGGGATGTTAAAAGGATTCAATAAGTCAAGGTGGTGATTTTAGGGAAGCTGTTGCCATGCTGTTCAAGACTTGCATAAACCCAGAATAAAGCAGGGGAGGATCAACCTTTTGAAACACTGTCAGGACATGACTGGCTTTGCTCTTAGGTGGTGTAAAAGCAAACCAGTTCTTTTGTGGAACCAGTTAAGAACTGGTTCCAACACTAGGTCTAGTTGAGCACTGGGATCACTGATGGAAAAGTACAATTTCAATCAGTTTCAGTCCACTTGTTTTAATTACTGGAGCATTAAGAAAGTTTTTTTTACATTAACAAATAAACAAAGAACCAACTTAAATGGGATCCTTGTTGACTTTTACTACCACCTTGTCACGTTAACAAGACTTTTCTCAAAGGGCTGACTGTACAACCGATGATCAGCTGAGGGAATGTGATTTCTGGTCCTTTATCGGGTCTTCAGTGCCTCACTAGACATTATTTATCTTCTGGAAATTGTTCAGACTTGTCACTTGTTTGTTTTATTTAGAAATATTTTAATCACTAAGTGAATGATGGGGTTAGTACTGGTGTGAAAAATGAAAAAGCAGTCTAAGGTAAAACTTGGAAAGACCTTGGGAAACTGGAGAAGTATTGGAAAATGTGCCTCTATGAAAGTAAGTAAATAAATCAATTATGGTCCTGAAGGTAGAAGTGACTGAGTAAGTGGAGACTGGACATTTTTAAGCCATAGCATAGAACCTTGCCACTTTTAGCTTTCCTGGAAAATGCCATTGCTTTTATATTTGTAGAAAGGTTTTTACCGTTAAGGCTGAGCTAATGTGAAAAGAGTTGTGTTCTTGTTTCTGAGAATTATTTGATTTTTGCTTTCGCAATTTGGGCATTTTTAACTTTTAGAGTTGTAACAAAGTATTGTCTTCTTTTAATCCTAAGGTGAGCGCATCCTTGGTTACCCAGAGGAGCCATGCTACCTTTGGTTTGTCATGGAGTTCTGCGAAGGTGGGGACCTCAACCAGTACATCCTGTCTCGGCGACCCGACCCCCAGACCAACAGCAGCTTCATGCTCCAGCTAACAAGTGCCATTGCTTTCCTTCACAAGAACAACATTGTCCACCGGGACCTGAAGCCAGACAACATTCTCATCTCACAGAAATCTGGTTCACCTGTACTTAAGGTAGCAGACTTTGGCCTCAGTAAGGTTTGTGCTGGACTAACCTCCAAGAGCAGTGAAGAAGATCCTACAGCGAGAGCTGCTGGCAAAGGGAGCAACCAGTACAACACTGTCAACATCAACAAGTTCTGGTTATCGTCAGCTTGCGGCTCTGACTTCTACATGGCCCCGGAGGTTTGGGAGGGCCACTACACAGCTAAAGCTGACATCTTTGCCCTTGGCATCATCATTTGGGCAATGGTCGAACGAATCACGTTTATTGATGCAGAGTCGAAGCGTGAACTACTGGGCACGTATGTTCGACAGGGCTCTGAGATCATTCCTGTTGGGGAAGCTCTGCTGGAGAACCCCAAGATGGTTCTGCACATCCCTCAGAAGGCCAGGAGCTCTATGACTGATGGGGTAAAGAAGCTCCTTCTGGACATGCTTGCAGTAAACCCTCAGGACCGACCAGATGCTCTCCAACTGGAAATAAGAATGGATCAAGTCACTTTTGCTGCATGACAAACGCTTCTTAAACCTTTCCTTTTTCACCCCAACCCATCCAAGAAGGGACCCATTTCCTCTCCAGGTAGGCTGCCTCTCATTCTTCCATGTTGGTAATTAGAGGTGTGCCGATCGATCGGCCACCGATCATAATCGACTGATTTCCGTGACAAAGTGTATGATTGGTGATCGCTGATCACTGTCTCTTGTAGCCGATCACATGTATCTCACTTCGCAGCCTGCGTGTGCAGCTCATCTCCTTTTTCCTTCACACTGTGCAAGCATGCAGCAACAAATCCTAAACAATGTCGTGTGAAACTTTAAAGCTCAGAATCAACGGGGACGTTTGCGTGTTGTGATGGAAAATTACCTTGAGTTGAAGCACGGGTCAAAATGCATCAACACAACAAATCTAATATGACATTTAAAAAACAAACACTTGACGGAGTTTGGCTACATTGAGGCTCAATGCAGGAAAAAGAGACATTCGGAGCGATCAGACAGCAGTCAGCAGGTAAAGCAGCACACAACTACCAACAGTCAGAGTGTGATGGTGAGGAAGCAAATAAACCGAAAAATAATTTAAGTCTTTGGGCCAGTGTCTTTCCCACGCTGAGAGGGTGAATTCATTAAGTTCATCCAACTCGATTCATTCAGTTGTTTTAAATTAATTCATTAAGTGTCTTAAAAATGACAAATTTAAGTCAGTCTCGCTCAAATCATTTAGTTTTCTTCAAATAAAGAAGTAAACTAATAAATGATTTCTGTTTTACCAGGCTTTTTTTTTGGCTCAGGCAGCCTGTGAGAGTAGTTAGACAGGAAAGTGAGTAATGACAGAGGGAGGAGACATGCAGCTAAGATCATCAGGCTGGAATCGACCTTACGACGGCCACATTGAGGACTAATGTCTCTTTATGTGAGTTGTGCTCTACCCCTGCGTCACCACAGCAGCAGGTTGGTACAGGATCTGTCCAGGTGAATCTTGTCATGACTTCAGATGTGGGATACGAACGCGGCATTGAACTTAATTGTTTCAAACACACTTTTTATAGTGCTAGTTAATTTGAATTGGTTAGTTTTGTAACTTTTAGCTTAATTAAAATTAAGTTGTCATCACTAGAACAAATAAATTAAGTGAGATTAATGTAAATAAGTCCATAAAATGAACTACAGCCAAAAACACTTTTTAGAGTGTAAGGCTTTGAATATAGTCAAAAATAAAAATCGAAACTTCAACCTTTTTCTGTATTTTTTTTTTAATCCAGTTTCAAAGCTGGATATATTTTTTTAACTCAGGGTGTGGTAACCAGAGAGCTGCCTATCACAAATGAAAGTTGGCATTTATGCTGCTACTGGGAACAAGGAAAGGTACAATCTGAGCCTGAGGCCAAACAGCCTTTGATTAGATGTTAACACCTGGGACGTGTGAGTGAAGACCAAAACAAGGTGTTGGCACCGAATATCTTTAGCATTGCATGCTGATTATGTGAAATGCTCTAACAGCAGGCTGTGAATAGGGCTGTGCCATTGTCAGGGAGCACATGACAACTAACACAAAACAATGAAATAAATTCCAAAACTTGCGGGATAATAAAGAGGCAGGCTCACAAAGAGACTTGCAAATATGTTTGTACTCAAGTTTTTAGTTCATGTATTCATCTTCAGTCAGTTTAATAGGTGAACTCTCACTTTGCACATACTTTTGTGTCCATGTAAACGACTGGATTTGGCTCCTCCGTCACACACAGATTTACCAGTACCGCCACAATGCACTCTGCCACCCATTTGCTGAGACTGGATGGTGGTAAATTTATTTTCCGGTTCGTCTGTAAAGTTACTCTTGCGTTAAGCATCAACTACAGCACAGCCAAATGCTGTGTTCAGTCTATGCGCTCACCTGTATAAATACACCCGCCGCACGCTTCCCCGCCGTTCGCTCGGAACCGGCCAGCAGAAAGCAACTCTGAGAGGAGAAAGGCTGTTGTACTCCATGCATCTTACCAGTTACTTTAAGGATGTTTCTTGGTCCCCAGAAAAACAATCAATAGACATTATCAATCAATAAAATTCCCCTGGATCAAACTTGAAAATTGGACATTATGCTGCTAACCCTTCGAGGCAGATAATAATATGCCTCTAGGAGTTTTAATAATCGAGGTACTGGAATCATTTGAGGAGTCGTTGCAGCCCTACTTTCAGTAGATATCCGAGATGCACTCTGACCTAAACTTTAATTCATTTATGCTAATATACAAGGTAAACAACTCCATGCAACTAAATAGGAGTGAAACAGTTTGAACATCATGATTATTGTTTGCACATTCGTTTAGATTATCAAATGCAGTTGGTAGGTTAGTTATATAACTGATAATGGTCCAAATTTTAAAATCTAAAGAGAGAGCTTATTTAAATCTTGCATGTGAATTCTCCACTCTAAACTCTTTAGCAAAAATGTGTTTGTGGTGGCAGCAATGCAGTAAAGTGTCCCTGTAAGATCTTAATTGTCTCAGTTTGCTATTTGGAGCAGAAGCTCCCTGTATGACATCAAACTGCCGCTGAGTGGATGCTCAGCCACCCAAACCGGCCGCCTGTTTGTTTGAACGTGAACTCTCCACTGACCAGGCCTGAGTTCTGGGTTTGTTTGACAAATTAGCTCAGCCATTCTGTTAGCTCTTCATCACAATAGGCTGCTCACGCTGTGATGTAACACCACCCAGCTGCTCAGGGTGGGGAGCACTCAGGGCAGAGCAATCAGGATGTTTCCTTGCTGCCTCCGATTGGCCTCGTTCTCTTGTGGCACGATGGAATAGACGGTTACGCAATAGACTAGCTCTCGTTCAGTTGATAAAGCTGTCATCTGTTGGAAAGAAGGATTAGTGATTAGTGTTGGAAAGGAGGGGAGGGGAGTGGCTGTTGGACCTGCTACTGGGGTGTTCGTGTCTGCAGCTGCTAAACTGAAGCGAGCTGACAACGGTAGGATGAACACAGCTAAACCTGCGAGGCATGATGGAACAACAAGCCTGGTTTTATTTCTCTTGTATTATGCAGAATCTACCACTCAGTCACACAAAGAACATTTTAAAGAATTAAATCATGAGGATAAAGTCGAAATAATATGCATACATACAGTGTGTATATGCGTATACACATTTATATTTAAATATGCATGTATTTACAAAAATACACATCCAGTACTTGCATGCATGGTTACACAATACATATAAACATCTACATAACAGTATAAGCTTTTATCATTTTCTACTTTAAGGCTCTTTTAAAGAAAGGGCATAATTAAAAATCATCATTCAGTTCATTCCACAGTTTCACGCCAATAACTGCAACACATCTAAACCTTACCTCTTTTTCCCTCTAACAAACCTCGCAAATTATATTTATTCTCTCTTAACTTAAATGATCTTTCTTCTGAAAGAAGATTTTTGTTCAAAGCTTTATACCAGTATTTCCAGTGTTTTTATATGTACATTGTCTTTACATTTAAAAGTATTACTTTGAATAAAAAGTTAGTTAGTTGGTTCACAATATCCCATTTATGAATAAACCTAAAAGCTATTTTTTGTAACTTAACTAATATACCAATGGTTGTTGTACTTGCATTTACCCAAACGTCTGAGCAATATGACAAATGGGGCATAACCAATGAGGAGTGTACAACATTCAGCCTTTAACATTTATTAAATCTTTAATTTTAAACAACATTCCAATAGTTACAACAATTGCATTTAATATATTCAATATGAGGCTTCTAACTGAGTTTGTTGTCTAGAATGATCCCTTAAAGATTTTCTGATAAACTATCAATTTAAACTCCATTTATTTAAAACTTTGCATTATTATTAATCCTATTACCAGAAAATATGATAGGTTTAGTTTTTTGGGTTTTTTTCATGATAAATTTTATAAGCAAATCACTTTTTCAGCTCCTTTTTCACTATGCGGCTCAGAACATGAGAATACAGTGAAAAAGTTATAAAACTTGTTTATCATTCATTCATCCACTCTGGCCATTTTCATGTAATCTCAATGATCATGGTTTACAGGTGACAAACTCAAAATTCAATGTCTCAGAAAATTAATATTACAAAAAAGGCATATTTAAAGAAAAATGTCATCTACTGGGAAGTGCGTTCATTACTATGCACTTATTATTTTTTTCAGGTAATTTCTCTTTTTGTTCAACATGTAATGTTGGACTAGAAGTATCTTCTTATTACATATCAGATCCCAGCAGCCACCAGTGAACTCCATGCATGTGGTGGATGTTTCCTGCTGAGGTCGGAGGTCAAGCTGATGTGAAACACCAGTTCTGCTCTGCAGTGCACACACAGAGCTGTGTAACCTTTTCTATTTAAAGTGATCCCACACTGTAGGCAGATTTTGTCTCTTTCTTGGTGGCAGTTCCTTCTGTCCCCCGCCGCCTCCCTGCACAGATGCTAACAGCACTTAGCACTGGAAGTGAGAGCGTTCAGCTGTACAAACCATTATCCGGGTGGAACACAGCGAGATAAATGGCTAAACAGTTTAATGGACCTTCAGTTCAGACCATTTGCCTTGAAGAATTTTAAACACTGAGGTCCTGGAGTCATTAAATGAATCGTATCGGCCCCATCGGTAACTAATATTTGTGTTTTACTGTGTTTGGGGCTTTTAAAGTCCTCTTACAATGAAAAAGTCATTTATAGAGCTGCCTTTAGGTGAAATCAGAATATTGAAAATCATGTGCATGTTTTTACTTTGACGTCCATCTGACCAGTCCTCAAACTGCCATCTGATTCCTCTGCTGGACAGCGAGTGCTGCTGGTTCAAGGCTTATGGAGGCTTTGGTCGGGAACATTTTGTCCTCTCGCTGCGTGCCAGGCTTACGCCTCTCTTAAACAGGCCAGAGCTCTGACAGCGCCTCTCTTCCTCTGTGTATACTCATTACTTCAGGAATCAAAAACTTTTTTTGTTTAACTGACAGCACTGACAATCGTTCTACAAGTTGAGGCATTTCAACACCCAGAGTGGTTCTAATGCATATGCCAATGCCTCCAAGGCTTTGCTGCTTCGCAGTTTAATGCTCAAAAGCATTTAAATACTGGATTCAGATAATTCAGACTTTCTGATAGTACTCCTCTGAAGGACGCTGTGCTGTACAACATGTTCTGAACAGCAGTTGGGGAACCAGAGGGAGGCACCTTCCTGAGATCTGGGAGTGTCCATTACGTTTGTGCCCATAGGATGCTTGTAAACGTCTGGGTTTACAAGACGTTTACGGAGGCTGTTAAAAAATTTTTTTTTCTGGAATTCAGAGCCAGTTACACAAGCGAGCTGTTGCATAACTGGTCGACTAAAACACCTCACTGTGTTTTTGTTTATCAAGACGTTTAACAGAATTGAGCAGAAAACTCAGAAAAATAGATTTCTAAATCTATAGCGTTATAAGTTGTGGTAAAATGAATCGGACTTAAATCAAGCCTGGTCAGAAATGTGATCTATTATCTCTTCTTTCTCCATAAAAATGTACAGCTCATGGATAGTAGAGGCATAACCGTGACTACGCTTTAGAATAACATTTGTCCACATCTTTTCCAGTCTGCTGTCCTCATTCATGGTGACTGTGTTGGATCTAATTGGTTTACACGTCTCAATCCCCTTTAAGTCGAACGGATCCGTCACATGCTTTGTGTGGTTGTATTGTCCTGCCTTTATGATGTTAATGGGATTATTTTGTGAATAATAAAGCAGAATAGCCGTCTCTCTAGGTGTAAATAATTGATGAAAAGGGGAGCTGGCAGCATTTGCTGAAATAAGGAGGGATTTGGAAGACCTGTGTCTCTGCTGAGTGTTTAAACTGGAAAAATTATTGTATATTTTCATGCTTTTAATGTTCAGCTAAAAAAAAAATTAAGCTAGACTGTTTTTGCGGTTGTTTGTGCCCCAAAAATTAAATGGGATAGTCAGATTTTTTTTCTTTTGTCAACATATGGCTAGTCCATTGGGTTTACCAATCTTTTTTTCTCTATAGTTAAGAAATAAGAGACTTAACACTTATTGCCTGGTTTTACTTATACTTATATAAAAATTAGTTGCATTTTTCTGCCAAGAAGATCTACATTTTGTAAATATTACAACATGAATATTACTTCAAAACCCAGGTATGACGTAAGATGGCGACAGTCATAATTTGACATTGTGAGAATGAAAAGGGTAGAGTATCTGTTCTGGTTCGGGGAAGAGGTCCTGCTCCAAGTGGAATAGTTCAAGTATCTCAGGATCTTGTTCACAAATGAATGAATGAAAATTGGAGCCGCGTCTGTAGTAAAGCAGGCGCTGCAATGTTCTGTCATGGTGAAGAAAGAGCTCAGTCAAAAGGCTTGACTTTTCAATCAATCTGTTTTCTCTACTTGGGCTCCTTCCCCCGCGACCCGACCCCTGATCAGCAGAAGAAAATGGATGGATGGATGGATGAGATTTTCCCAGTGCAATAAAAATTTAATTTTGAGTGAAAGTGTAACAGTTTTGTTGTGATCTAGTTGTTTAGACGTCTTTCACGCCGGATCGTTTTGAAACCAGATCCCCCACGGAGGCGTCTGCAGGCGTGAAAGCGCCCAGGCGCAGAATGAATGATTGCAGGGTTCATTCTGCACATGCATAGGTAGATAACAAAAACAATGGCGGACAGCATTGTGCTCTGCTCTGCTACTTAACCTGTTGAGTTTAACACAATCCCTGCTGTAGAATAGATCTGTGTTGCTTGGTTGGATGGGTTGCTGTTTACGATGAAGTGGAAGCGAGTGAAATGGAAGCTAAGAGTTAAAAGTTCATGCATGTTCAATGATGTGCAAAAATCATAGCACCATTTAGCGGCTTGGCATGAACAATACAGCTGACTTGAGGCGTCTCAATGGTCTCAACATGGAGCTTTTCCCCAATCAACATCCGAAAATACCAGCATTTTCCAGACAGCGGTCTCGTGGAGACGCAGCCTTTAGATCAGGACTTTAAGCTGTGAAGTGCACTTGAATTGCGAGATGAACTGGAACATCTGCTTTTAATTTGAAAGCCTCTTATTTGTGTGCTAATGATGCTAATAGTTCCCTTCATTTCCATTAGTGAGGGAGTGTTGGCATTCCTGCTGGCTCTCTGTTGTTTTGAGGTCGTAAAACATGCAAATCAACACATTCCATCAGCATTTCTATGAAACTGCTGATGATGTAAACTTGGCTTCATGCCATTGAAAGGCTGGTGATGCAGAGCATCGTCATAAGCAAATTTAAACGCAGATAAGAGGGAATACTATTTTTGCAAATGTTCTCTTCCACTTTTTCTTATTTGGGCTTCTTTGGTTGTTCTCCAATCATTTCTTCTTGCAATTAAGCAAAAGACATTTGAAACATTACATCAGAACTGGTCAGGTCAGGCATTAGTTTCAGACATGAGCAGGACCAGTTTATTGGAGGAAAGAGACAGTACTCTGAGAACATCTGACAATGCTGATCTTGTTGATACTTACTGAAGAACTCTTTGCAGGCGATCAGATCGTGACTAGTGTTCACCTAAAATAATCAAAATGTTCCTGAAGCTCTTTTAATTGCTGCTGAAACTTACGGTCAAATGGAGACAGTCTTGTTTTTCTGTTGGGAAGAAGTGAACTAAGCCAAAAGTTGATGTATTATACTATATCCTCAAATTAGATTTTTAGTATCTGGGTTGCTTGTGTGCACTCTGTGTGTTTTTTTTCTCTATTGACAGATTTAAACAAAAACTAAGCGCACATTTAGAGGTGTTGGACTAGAAATCCTGAGTCAGCAGTATGGAGTGGATGCTGTAGTTTTGGATGAGGCTCTCCAGCTCGCATGCCTCCTGCTGAGCTTGTGTTCCTAACATGTGCACTGCTGTTATGCAACCTGTAAAAGGGGAACGAGCCGCTGCATGTCGGCCGCTGGGCTATTCTTAGAGCCGAGCGCTGAACCCAACATGGACGCAGGTTCAGCAAGATTCCCTCCAGGAACAAACTGCGGCTGAGACTCTACCCCACAATAACACTTGGTCTTCTTCCCTTCTGTTCAAGCATGGCCACATATCCTGTTTGATTCCACACATACTAACATGATGGATGATACATACATGATGATTGATATATGGTACATGATGGATTTAGCATTTTGGTGATATATGGTGCCAATACTTGTACAGTTGGTTAGGACCATTCTAAACTACTTATTAGAGATGTGGCCTATGCATGCAACAAATTTATGTAAGCTGAATGTTTGTTTAAAAAAAAAAAAAAGTCTATACCAAGAAGTTTCAGAAAATAATTTCACGTGAAAATGTAGATGATTTTACTCTGGAATATTGAAATCTCTTTATATGTAAGTTGATGTTTCATCTATATCTTTAGATGTATTTGACAATTTTCTCTGCCAGTCAGTCTGTTGTCCAGCAACACCGTCTTTGGAGATGTTCTGGAGAAATCAAACCTAAATCTGTTTATGTTTTGTGAAACCATGGTTTGAAAGTTTTGCCCGAACATCAACTGAGAACAACACAGATCAGCTCTCACAATGCTAATGAGGAGCATGAAGTCCATGGTCTTCATGGAGCATGAAGTCCAAAACTTTGTTGACATTCCGCTAAAAACCCCACAATTTTATAATTGTGGGGTTGTAATTAAACAACAAACACAATTAAAATAACATGTGAATAAGTTTGTTCACGAAATAAAAACCCTGCCATGATGTTCCAACTATTTCCTGTTGTTGTCTTCATGGTTTGCGCCAGTGACAATATCCGGTTGTTGATCACATGACTCGTGATTAAAAAAAAAAAAAAAAGGGCTTCCATTTGCAGTTTTACAAAATAAACTACTTTTGATACAGCTGAAAAATCACTTCGTTCTAACACAAAAACTTTTATTGAGAAACGTGTTCTGTTGAAACTGTAGCCATTAAACAAATTTACTTTTGCTATTCTAATTTTTGTAATTTTAAGGCCAATGGAAGCACAGCTGTCTTATTTTTGCTGTACATATATTACTGTATATTTATATATAAGTGGATCTATATACATATTGTTTTTGTACCTTTTTCACCTACCAAGGGGTGTGATATGAATTATTTCTTTTATAGGGCTCAAAATAAACAACATGGAGCTTGCCTTTGAATATGTAGGGTTTTCTAAAATGACTGTGCCACAGGACTAAATATATACACAAAAATTATAGCTGGATAACTGGACAGACTATTGTGGTTGATGGATATTATCTCACCCTATACCAGAACCAAAACCAGTTCTTGAAATGTAAACCTGATATTACAATTTTAAATATTAAACGTCTAAACAAATCCTAAATGCACAAGGTGTGGCAGTTTCTTTAGTTGCACCTACAGCAAATCCCAACATTATCGGTTCAATGAACAGAAAACAGGACATTTGTCCAGGAAGGTGATTCCAGTGGAGCTGCTCCTTCCTGAGGTCGTCATTTCCTACTGCTGCTCCTCTGCAGGATAATACTCGAGCAACCTTGTTTTGACGTCGCATCCTTGTTCAGTTTTGATTTTGAATAACTGCAAAGGGTAAAAAGGAAACCAAAGACGGATATTGAAGCATCATTTAAAACCACTTTTTACCACATTAGAGGGAAACCTCTCTGCCTGTCAAAAAAGAAAGAAGATTTTTGCTGAGTAAACTCACAGGGCTCAAGGCTTTGAGGAATAAAAATTTAACTATGGTTTCGGATACTGAATGAGACAAAGCAAAGCTGAAGGTGGATTGTAAAAGTTGGGTTTCTTCCATCATAAACAGATTCTTTGACAGCAGGAACTGACAGCCTGAAAAAGTAACTGTGTGTGTCGTCGCCTCTTTCTGACCTCTTCACTCTGTTTCTCTGCAGACTTGTCGTCTCCATGGCGGTGGACGGGGAAGGAAAAAGGACTGACAACCTGAAATGTGAAGACTCATGATCTAGAACTGAGGCTGCAAGACAAACTGGAGCATTATTCCAAACCTCTGGGGCAGAAAAATATGCAAATAAACTCGTTACAATCTCATTTTTATTTTCTATTAGCTTACTGGGGAGATGGACAATGTCAGAGTGAAGTCAGAGTGCTGGCTGGATCAGAAAGCAGCTTTCATTTTGTAATCTAGTTTGTTTTATGAGTTTGTTCTTCCTTAACTTTTGTACTGTACTGAACTATGAGGCAGGTTAGCTGTGTTCTCACTGATTAAAGCATTCGTGGGAGTAATAACTCTGAAGAACAGATGACTGCTACCCTCAAACATCCCTGTGCCTTTAAGAAGATTCACCCCCGAGTCGACTGGATCTGCGGGAGAATCCATCCTGAAGGTTCTGAACCGAGATGGGAACCTGAGAAGTCTGTGAACTTGTGAAGTTTCAGGCTAGCAAAATGTGCAAACACTTTTGTTTCTAATGTTGTGACACTTTTTGAATGATTCATCAAGCGGGTATGATATCAGAGGAGACGGTGAGGGGTCTCTTGGAGTTCAACACTGAGGTGCAATTAGGAATCAGAAAAATCTCCCACTAGCTGAAATACAGAGAACGACAGCGATGTGTGCTGCTAATGATCTGCGCCACATTCCAGAAGTAGAAGGATGAAAATCTAATGGGTTTTCAGAGTTGAGATGAACTCGTCATATCAGGCCTTTCAACCTGTGCAGGTGTAACCAAACAAGAGAGTTTAAACTTGTCTTACTGGGCATTACTTCCTGTTTCAACCAAAGAGCCCCTCATGGACCAAGTGCACACGGTTTTTCTTTGCCATAAGAGTTCTTCTTGACCAAGGAATCGGTTTCTGATTATTTTTTTCCAGCGCTAGCAGATGTTTTAGCAACTGAATGTTTTTTTTGTTGAGGTTGAGTGTGGCATTTTGGACAGGCTGACAGAAAACCTCAATATACATTAGAAAATGTGCAGATTTCAGCCATTTCCAGCATTGCACCTTTTATATTTTCAAGCTTGTAATGGGTTTGGATGGTGTGAAGTGGGTTACTTTGTAGCTTTTACAACGTGAGCAGTATTGAGTCTTTAAATATTTCACTGTCTCTGCCATTTGGGGGTTTCTTCAGGAAATTGGAAGCTGTACCATCTGAGAATGATTCCAAAGGCACATGGAGACACTCGTCCTTTTCTCTGGCCCCTTCCCTCTTCTTATTGAAGTGATTTGAACTCTTTCGGTTGTAGCCTGCTGACTGGTTAGACAGGAAATCAACGGTTGGACTTGTCTG
>NW_015113784.1:0-10907 GCF_001443285.1 Poecilia latipinna
GTCATTTGTCGATTTCAACCAAAAATCAACGATTCTAACTATTTTTCAACGTTGATTTAACATCATGTGCTATCTGGGTATCTTCCATCACTTCTGTGTTGCAGCGAGTTTCAAACGTTGCGCCTTCATTTTTCGTATCTCTTCGCCGCTCCGTCTGTCCACGCCCTCGGCCAATCAGTGAACAGCAGCGAAGCTTGCGTCACCCACCAAAACCATGGCTGGCCCTGCTCTGAGGCATGACCCTAAAAAGCAGGGCCACCCCCGTAAAACAGCCGGTGGAAACGCTCGGAAAGCGAGCGGAGCCGAGCCGAGCCGAGTCGAGTCGAGTCGAGCCGGTGGAAAAGGGGCATGTGTTTTTTTTTTGGTATTAAAGACAAAAAGAACAAAAAAGACCCCCAAAATAAATAAAAAATTAAACATGGCAGCAGTAACACTTGAAAACCAGTAATAGTTTACATTTTAAAACCCTGATTAGGATAATACAACAGCCATCAGGTTTTTGATCAGGATAGAAACATGCACATTTACTCTTTGCAGTTTCTTTTGGATTATCTTTGTAGAATCATGTAATTAGAGACAAAAAAAAAATCAACATATTATAAACTATTGAGCAAAACCTGCAATGACATCATATCAGAGGGCTTGATGCCATACTTAGGCTGTTTTCGACACCTGCTGTTGTTACATACTGCAATCTGCATAGAATGGACAATTGTACATGAGAAAAGCAATACTTTTCTCATGTACAATTGTGCACTAGTATATAAGCACCACTAATATATACTGATATAATTATACAATCATATTCAGTAAATTTTGATATGCAGTCTGACGAGGCAAAGTAACTTTTAAAAATAGCCTTTACCTGATATTAACCATAGTTGTCATCAAGCCCACTTTTCTGTATATATATTTTTTTATCTTATTGCATTTGTCCACAGAAATATTGTTTGTAAATGCCATGTTGTCATAAGCTGTAAGTGCAAAATCACCATCATTAAGAGAAACAAAGGCTTGAAGATATCAGTCGGTTTAATGTGGAGTTGATATTTAACAGATCCTGTGATAAAGCACTGAGGTGAAATTACTCTCGTATTTCAATTTACAGGAACAAAAGCAACAAAGTCAGATTCACATAAATTAGTCAACCATTTCAGTGCTTTTTGTTCTCCTTGATCCATCATCTCCCCCATGATGTGGATATCTTTTTGATCCTTTTTTTTTTATTATGGATCTCACTTTTAATTGGATGCTGTGTTTAAAGTTTAATGATTGGTCTTTGCCAACCACCAATCCCACGTGTCTTCCTCCTTTTGTAATTCAGAGATGGTCTTTTTAAATGAAGTCGTGTGCAGCTACATCTAAATGCACTAAACCTCACAAGACAGTTGCTCATTGCAGTAAAAATTGTAAAGGAAAACACAGAACACCACTTTATTCAAAGGTAAGAAGTTCATTGTTTCTATTAACTTTGATATTTATGTTTATTAGCCTTTTCAATTTGAAACAGTGGCTCAAAGGACCTACATCTGTCAAGTGTTACATATTTTCAATATTGGCAGGCTGGCTTAATGTTGACTGGAGTGACGTTGGACACTCAAATCAAAGGAAACGTTTGTGCCAAATCACATTTGAACAAATCCACTGAGTTGGTGTTTTTTCTGTGACTCATCTTCAGTCAACCATGCTGAGTCCACCTTTTAATTTGCATCATGCATTTTAAACTAACAGTTCTAAGTGTTAGGCCATGAGCCTACAGTTTGATGAAAACTTTTATTAACGTCTTTAAAATTATAGCGGCACAAACAAAACTTTTTGTGGAACAAATGTAGCACAAACATTTCACATTAACTTAATTTGATTTAAGGAAGGTGTGAAGTCGACTTCGCTCAGGTGACATGAACATGAATATGTCAGTGGGACAAAACCTGGATAAAAGAATAGAATTTGAATAAAATATACACAAAATATAATATCTCTAAATAACTGACTAACCATGGCAATGTCAGCACAACAATGTATGTTTTCATGGTGTTTGCTGAATATGTTTTTTTATGTTAAACTATGTAATAGGTGGATGGTGTCTGTAAAACTCTTGCTCTGGAGCAGAACTCAATACATTGTAATAATTTAAAACAATTAAAAGAATACAATCAATAATATGCCATGACGAAGGTAATGTGGAGTATAAGTATTCAAATAAATAACTATCAGTATCAATAAATTGAATGAAAAATTATTTTTACATAATTTCCAACTCAATTGAAATTGTGTCCTAAGTTTTTGTCAACACCGTTTGACATAAAAAGAATGTAAAAAAACATCAACCATTATTGGTGAGCATCAGAAATTATGATGATTCTATGACCACTTCCTTTTTCTTCCATTAAGAGGGCTAGGCAGCTCTGCTTCGCTTAAGTCATTCTTTAGGTTTTTCTTCCATTTTATTCCCAACTTGTTCGTCACAACTACATGGTGTCAACACCGTGACTGGCAATTTACAACATTTTTATGAAACTTTGTGAAATAAATGCTTAATTTTGGTACATTTTAAAGAGTTCAAGGAACTGATGAGCTACAATATGTCCTCCTTCAGAATAAGGTCACGTAAAAGGAGGTAGTTTGGCATTTGTCAACTCCGTCAGAGTTTTTAGGTGACAAGTGTGACTCAGTGCTGGTGTTGTCAAATCTCAACTGAGTCCAAAATACTCCTGAACGTGTTGCAGAAATGGACACAATGAACACTTCAAGATGTCGTATTCTTAAACTGAAAATGCTTAAACCGATATTTTCTTTGACTTGTGTTTGACCGTCTTACGTCAAACACTCAGGATGTTTGACACAAACATCCTGCACGACGTTATTTCCTGATAACGTAAAAATAAAAAGCATAACATAAACGCAATGTGAAATAAAACCAAACAACAAGAAACAAACAAAACACAATTTTTTCTTCCTTTACATCAGTACTCAGTGCTGTAGCTCTTAAAGAGTTTCCAGGACAGAGGAGATAATACTGTTACCCCATGCAGGAAGCTAGGTTCACTCGGCGTAACTTTCTATACTTTCTGACCTGAGCATTGTCAAACCCATCTAGTTGAAATTTGGAATCTCATTTGACTTGATTATTCAAAAGAAAAAAAAAAAAAAAGGTTAATTTCACTAGCACACGTTTAAACACTTTACAAGGAGTTAGTATTCAGACTTAGAGTTGTTAATTGTGTTTCACCTGTCTGCATTTACTCAGAAAATACATACCCTACCATTTTTTTAAGTTAAAATACACAGAATCAGAAATGACTTTTGATCACTGACTGGACATCCGAGGATGGAGACAAACACAGTCTTTGGAACCCGCCTGGACACAAGGCTCCAGCCTTTTACCTCACTTAGGCATGAAGAGAAAGGAGGTCTGCTTGTTAGCTCCACAACAGCAATGCTACTATCAATGAACTCAAAGGAGATCCACTGTTATCTGGTGACATCATAAATTATCCCTTTATAATATAGATGTATATAATATAGGTAAAAAGTCCAATAGAATTTTCTTCTGGGAATCAGAGCAGGAATTTGCAAAAGGATATTTGCAAACGCAGTTGTGAGGATATGTGCAAAAGATATTTCTATAGAAAAAAAAAGAGACATATTAAGATTGACAAAAAGTACCTTCGTAGGATTGTTGATGGAACCACATTTACTGGGGTTCAATAAAGTCATCGTAAAGTTCTTATTGGCACATAAGGCAGGTATTTATGGGAGCTTTCTTTGTCTTAATTCCGGTTAGCAAAACCTGCACCGTTACACTATCTACTTATATAATCGCATTCAGTAAATTTTAATATGTAATCTGATGAGGCTCAAATTGAAAGTAAATACACTAACCACACTTTTCATCAAGCCCACTTTTCTGTATTTTTCCTTATTGTATTTGTCCACAGAAACATTCTGTTTGTAAAATACCATGTTTCCATGAGCTGTAAGTGTCAAATCACCATAATTAAGAGAAACAATGGCTGGAAATGTCAGTAGGTATGCAAGTGATGTGGAGTTGATATTTAACAGACCCTGTAATAAAGCACTGAGGTGAAATTACTCTCGTATTTCAATTTACAGGAACATCAACTTCTAGTGATTTATTACAGTAAAGTAGTTACTCGATAATTTCAGCTTTTCTTCGTCCTCTCCTGGTTGCGTCATTATCTGCTGGATGACTTGGACCTGTTTCATAACTTAGCACGTCAAATAGACAGTCACAGTTTTTTTCTTTTTGATATCCCTTTCATTTTCATTCTCGTTTTTAAATGGAAGCTGTGACTAGTGGCCATGTGAACTGCTGCCAAGTCGATGCTTCTTCCTCCTGAGTTTTCCTTTTTATTTCAGGCACGCCTTTCCAAATGAAGTCACGTGCAGTTTAAACTTTACTTACTGGGCCTCACACACTCATTGTGGTAAAAATAAAAAAGAAACAACACAGAGGAGAGTCAACTTGCTATTGAGCTAACACCGCTGCATTTATCAAAAATATCGACACCCTTGTGCTTTAAGGTAAGAATTTCATTCTTAGCTTCATTATTATTATTATTATTATTATTATTATTATTATTATTATTATTATTATTACCCTTTTCAGTTTCAATCTCTTGTTCTGAGTTATAGCCTGGAGTTGCTACATCTGTCAAGTGTTACATATTTTTAATCTAAGCTAGCTTAATATTGACCTGATTGAATTTTGCCCCCCAGTTTTCTTGAAATCAAACAAAATTGGTGTCAAACGTTTGTGCTACGTTTGTGCAGCAAAAGCTTTCATTTTAAAATTAATAAAAGTTTCCAGAGGTAATAAAAGTCAACCATCCCTGAATACCACCACCACCTATTTACAAAATCAAACCAATTTGGTGTCAATCAACTGTGCTATGTTTGTGCTACTCTTATTTTGAAAGTCTACCCTTTCCCACATTACCCAAATCAAACAAAATTGGTGTCAATAAATTTTACTACATTTGGGATGGTTTGTGCTCATTATTATGCCTTAATGATTTTGAAGATATTACTACAACTTTACACAGGTCATCAATGTAAAGTGTTAGTGCTGTTTGCGAATAAGGACACACATCTTATAGCTTTCAGGTGTTTGGATTTTATCAAAGACTTCACTCAGGTGAATACACAACAGCTGCAAATAAAATCAAAGCAAACATGGAAATATGTAATAAATGTAATTTTTAGTCAAATTATTGTATGGATGTGAATAGACAGATGGTCTGAGGGGCTGTTCTTTTCTCTGGACCAAAAGAACCCTTCTGAAATTCATTTTTTTTATTTTATGTAACATGTCAGGTATAATACAAATTACCATTGCTGTATTTAAAAGTTTCATGTGACTTTGGCACAAATACAGCATGCAAACAACATGTAACATATGGGATGTTTACCAGTCCAATATGCATAAAGTCTCCATTATCAAGTCTCACTCTGACTTGTTAATATCAGTTAATATCTAAAACCTATTTCACTTTGTCTCATAGTAATCCATTGCTGTAGCACATAAAACTTAAACATCAAACATGAAAACAATTCAGATCAGCTGATTGGTTTTTGCTGTACAAATTTAATTTTCCTTTGGGATTAATAAAGTATTTTTGAATTTGAATTGAATTTTTGAATATGAGTATATTTTGATGTCCAGATGGACGTCATGAAAAAAGTGGAGGAAGATGTGGATAACTGTTGTTCTACTGCATAAATGTAAATGGCCACCATCACTGTGCTTTTACAAGAATGAAACTTATCAAACTCAGACTGCACAGACGCATGCACACACGCACGCACGCACGCACACACACACACACACACACACACACACAGAGTGAGTATCCAGACCAACTTCAAAAGATGTACACTGAAATATATGAATGGACTTCATTTAAAAGAGAATTCCAAACAAAAGTAAAATGGACATCACACTAAAGTAATGCTATGAAGTTCTGAAGTTTCACATGGACTGGCACGAAACTGTAACTCTGACATGAGCTTCACAGTTTCTCACTTCTTCAGTGCGTGTCTGTTCTTCAAAGAGACTTGCAGATCACGGCCATTCCGATCCAAAAGTCGGTGCATGTGCTCCTGGCACGGCTCGGGATTAAACTCATAAGTATTCTCCTCCAGTCTGAGCAGCTCTCTAATAGCAGACAGCATGTCTGTTATTAGAGAAGTTGACACATCCCAGACGTGTTCAAATACCTCTTTATTAACTGGTAAAGCGTAATTAACCCCTAAACCAACTTTTTTTCTGATATGTTGTCTAAATGGGTTATTGAGGGTTCTATCTTTATGGTTCAGTGCAAATTTTGACATTTTTGTTCCACAATATTTTGTTTAAAACCATTTCAGCGCTGTTCTCTTTTGGTGCCTAAGCAGCTGAATTCTCCATTTGTTTAAAACAGTATGGCTTTTCATTACACCACCCTGCGTTATTGACTCTTACATTAATTACGGCTATCTACAGGGTGATTGCAATTATTAAAAGAGAATGATGAAAAAATTACCTGTCTGTTTATCTCTGTCCCCTCTCTCCCCATGCGCATACCTAGTAAACATGTACCAGAACCAAGCCTATTCTAACTACCCTGAAGAAATGGGTCCTGGAAGTCTCTATCCCAACAATCGTGCTGGAGGACTGGGTCCTGGAAGACCCTATCCCAACAATCGTGCTGGAGGAATGGGTCCTGGAAGTCCCTATCCCTACAATCATGCTGGAGGAATGGGTCCTGGAAGTCCCTATCCCAACAATCATGCTGGAGGAATGGGTCCTGGAAGTCCCTATCCCAACAATCATGCTAGAGGAATGGGTCCTGGAAGTCCCTATCCCAACAATCATGCTGGAGGAATGGGTCCTGGAAGTCCCTATCCTGAACCTGGACAGAATACCAGGAAAGATGAACACTCTCCTAGAATTATTCATATGGAAGAGCCACAAAAGATTGGTGAGTGGTGTGCACAATGTTTTATAATGTGAACATAGCATGGATGTTCAGCTCCAGTCCTCAGGGGCCAGTGTACTACCAGTTGTAGATGTGTCTCTGCTCCAACACAGCTGAATCGAATGACCCAACTACCTCCTTACCATGTCAAAGTGCTGCAGAGGGCTGCAAATGAACCATCATTTAATTTAGGTGTGATGAACTAAGGGAAGAACTAAACCATGCAGGGTTCAGGCCCTTGAGGACTGACTTTGGACACCCTTGAATAGGGAATGTATTGCAATAGTCAACAGAAGGTATGATATACCATTGGTAACATGGGAAGCAGAATTATGCTCTGTAACAGTTAGATGACTGTTCTAGTAAAAGTTAAAGTAGATATGTTGAAAAAGATACGTATGTCGTCTTGGTAACCATGTTAGGATTTTTTTTCCAGCTGAAGCGTTATTTCTCCAAAATACATTAGTGTATTAGTCATATCATCATCGTCTATCCACCCATGCATCCATTCTGTATACTCACTTGTCCTTGCAGGGTCAGGGTCTCCCCAGCAGTCATTGGCGTGATTGACAGTGCTAAGACCTTCTGCCTGGCTCTGATTGGTTGTTTCTGACCGGGAGCGGTGTGTTTCTACAGATGGCAGTAGGACCACTGGGAGGAGGCAGAGGAGCTTGATTTTTTTAACATATTATCTGTCTCATATTACAATGTCAGGACAAAGTGACAGCTTTAACAAATAAGTAAAAAAAATATATAGTTATTTATTGCAACTTTATTGTCAACAAAGAGACTAACTTCTGTCATTTTTAGTCACAATGTTTGCTTATCCCTTGAATGCATTTCTCTGCACATACAAGGCCAAATTTTTACCCAATCCACACAGTCAAATCTACATACATCTACTATATGTATTAAAGTTGCATCTAATTATATAGTCTATGAATTGCTAAGTATTTTGGAGGTATTTTCCATTAATAACTGTTTCAGCTCCTCCAAAACATTCAACCTAATTACAGGGAGTTCAGGTAGTCGGGGATCCTGTGTGTGTAATGCTTGAGTTAAGGAGAAAGGTAAGTTAAGTTCCTGATTGTTAGAATAATATGTGAAACATAAAGCTCAAAGAGAACAGCTTTATAAAAGGAAGTGAGGTGTAATTGCAGATGCAATTAAGTCAAGATTAGCATTCACTGGTTGATCAAGCTTCTCGCTGTGAGACATTTAGATCAAGACAAGAGTTTTTATTGGCCCGACACTAATCAGATCTTTCCTTCATTATCAGAGCTGGCCTGGTTGATCAATACACGTTTAATCACACAAATAATGAAAGGCAGATGCATTTATTCACACCCTGTGTCTGTCTCATTTTTTTCCTACTTGTGAACATCTGCTAAACTGGCTAACATACTCCTCTAATGCTTCTAATTAAAAATGATTGACTGGATGAGTCGTAGGGCCTCTGCTGTGTATGTGAAGTAGAAGAAAGTTTTATTGTTTTTATTCCATTATATGCAGCCAGCCAGCAATACAGCAGTACAAAAGGCCGTGGATATGTTTCTCCTATGAGGAATGTAATTAGAGGAAATCATATCAGCTTTGATTACCCTTGGACTCTCTGTTGGAGTCCTGACAGAGTAATTCTCCAAAATGTCTCTAGTTTTCTGCAATTTTTTGAGGAGAAAAAAAAATTCACTTTTTGCATTGTTGTTTTCTTTTGCTCTTTGTCCTGTCTTCTCTAACCTTTCTAAATCTTTCCCTTGCAGTGGTTGTGGTGGCGGAAAGTAAAGAGGACTCAGAAAAGAGCTGGCTGAAGAAATTCTGTTGCTCCTGCTTCTTGGAATTACTTTGTTCTGCATTGGAGGAGCTTTAGTCTCCCGTAAACCAAAAACTTCATCTATCTTTACCCCTTATCTGCCTTAAAACCAGGCTCTGTTCCCAAATTTCACCCAGACCCTGGCTGCTATTTAGCCACTGAGGTCAATGTGTGGAAGCTTGAAATATATCAGTTTTATTTTTCATACGTTTTTGTGTTTGTTTCATTGCTTTTGTCTTATTAAATAAACAAAATGCATTTTGTTTTTAAACACAATGGTAATTTATGCTGAATGACGGTTAACTTTTAATAGTTATAATGTTATTTTGTGCTTTTCATCATTATGAAAGGATTAGAATATTATTGATATTTAAAATCCTGGAAATATATTTAAAAAACTGTACTTGCTGAACAGAAGAAACACCATTTGTCAGTGGATGCCTTTTGTGTTTTGGATGAGAATTTTTATTAAAGTATTTTTTTGTTACAATTATTTGCATTGTCATTTCTAATTATTGGGTGGATTGCAGCATGATGCATGAATGTAAGTGGAGTGTGCAAGAAGCAAGCTGGGCAGAGACTATAGATCAGTACTAGCTTTAGAAACCTCAATCTGCTGAACTTCCGTTCAGCAGTTCCTGGCCAAACTTCACACCTCTGGTAAAAATGTGTTAGAATCATTAAAAACGAATGAATCTTTAATGTTTGTTTGAATAAATTAATTAAAACATGAATTAACAACAAAAACAAATTCACAAATATGTTTTAAAAATGACATAAACATGCATACAAAAAAACTCAGAATGCCTGATACTAAATACACATATTCAGGAACAAATCAGAAATAATTATAAAAACAAAATCACACTGCATATTCTACATATTCTCACACTGAGGATATGTAGAAAAATATAATTTTTAATTTGAAGGTTGTGAGTAAAAAATGACGAGCTAAGAACTATCCCTCTGGTGCAAACGGTCTAAATCAGGTCTTCAATGAAGCGATTGCGACCTCTAATGGAGTCACTGAGATACTGCAAGGTAATAGTGAGAATTCAGATTAATTGCACATTTTTTGTACAAAGTTCTAAGTTATGTCTTTAATACACATTAATATGAATGCAACAAATAAAAAGTTGGTAAAAGGAAGCATAAAATCATACATTTCAGAAATCTACACATTCACCCGTTGAGCAAAAATGGGGTTAGGGTTCTGAGAAATGTTGACAGCCCCTGCTCTACACTATGCAGAATGAGAGTTAATCTATTAAACTGACTGAAGATGAATACATAAACTAAAAACAGGAGCATGCATGTATTTTAATGTCTTTGTGACCTGTTGCTTTATTATTTTGTTGAATATCATTTCAAGTTTGGTGTATTTTTCTGTCCAGGTTGACTGAGCTATGACAATTTAGGCCGATATTGATATCTGACATGAATACTTCAGTTATGACAGTATTTACCAATATTTTAATGTATTAATATTTTTATTCCATTATCCGATTTTCAGAACAAGCCATAGATTACTCAACTAAAAAAATCATTTGCAACACCCGTAATTACACAAATGAATGGCCTCCTTTAAGCGTACAGAGAAACAATGACCTGATGATCCTGATGTGACGATCTGTGTTTTCTGTGTAGTTATTTTTGAGGTTTTTTGTGTCCTGTGTTCCCGAGTCTCTGTGCCGTCCTGATTGTTCCCAGCTGCCTCTCGTTTCTTTGATTACCCTCCCAGTGTATTTAGTCCCACCTGTTGTCCGATCCTCGTCGTGTGTTCGTCATATGTCGTCTGCCAGTTCCTACCTTGTGGTCCCTGTGCTGCCACTGTTGGACTTCATTTGGATTTATCATTAAAACCACCATTTATCTTCATCCTGGGTCTACCTGCGTCTTCCCTCACCTCACCAAACTGTAAATCATGACACCTGATTTATAAATCTCTACTCGGCTTGGTCCCAGTATACTTAAACTCTCTTTGACATAGATCTGTTAATTCCCATTCTTTACGTTCTAACAACATTTTTCTTTTGCATGTGTGGCACTATGAAAGTGAGTCTTGAAACTAGCCCCCCCACATTTTGTTTTTGGTGATGATTACTCACAGCCTAGCG
>NW_015113784.1:13666-15239 GCF_001443285.1 Poecilia latipinna
GGATAAATGTGAATAGTGTTTATTCACATTTATTTTTTATTCACATGTAGTAACACAGATTCCTATCATTGGTTGACATCTGCTGCTTCTTTAATAGAGTAAAGTTCTGGTCTGGTTAAGAGAACATCGTCAACATAAAAACTTCATGTTTAGGAGGTAAAATTGAAGGCAGGACAAAGTGGGAATTTTGCCTGGAAGAATCGTTATTATAATATTAGCAGGATAATGTATAAATTATAGAAATAAACACTTATTGTCCAGATATTTAAACCATGCAAAGATTCCAGCTGATTTTTATTCCAGATGAACAGAAGCATAATTACATCAGAAAAATCTTCTACAGTAGTGTGGCACTATGAAAGTGAGTCATGAAACTAGCCCCCCCACATTTTGTTTTTGGTGATGATTACTCACAGCCTAGCGTTAGAATTTATTAGATTTAACAATGTTTATTAGAGTTAATGTTTATTAGATTTAACAATGTTTTGGTTTCGCCATCGGAGGGCGCTCAGTACCACATGCAACAGCGGGTGACGCTCTGGCAGGCTGTAGGAGTCCGCCATTGCCGAGAGGACAGTTTGTTGCAGCGGATGTTGGGAGCGCTACTGTAACCGCTGTATTTTCTTTTTGCAGGTAAGCTGAGTACTAGAATGTATAGTTCATAACGCCAGTAGCCTCCGATGGGTACGGAATGACACAACAAAGGCGCTTCAGTATAGCTGCATTATCGAGCTAGATATAAAGCAGGAGTTAGCACCAGGCTAAAGCAGCGAGGCTAATGGCTCATGCTTGGCTCGCGCTTATGTGGGCTCGGTGGGTCGGCTTAATAGGACCGCAAAATGTGTTTTAAGCTTATGTGTTTTAAGCTTATGTATTGAGTTAATGAAAGTATGTTGGATGTAGATGTACAGTGATGTCAGTAGAGAGTATGTGTATTTGTTGTAGTACCAAATGCAACAGCGGTGACGCTCTGGCAGGCTGTAGGAGTCCGCCATTGCCGAGAGGACAGCTTGTTGCAGCGGATGTTGGGAGCGCTGCTGTAACCGCTGTATTTTCATTTCGCAGTTTAAACTGAATAAATATGCTGCAGGAGGAGTGACTCGGCCCATCATTTCCTGCGGTGTAACAGTAGAAATATGAACTTTATGTGGTTAAAGGCTTTAACAATCTTGATTCATTGGGAAAAATGTCCCACAAAAAGGAAATGTAAACTAACAACATGGTTTTATTAAACATATGAGAAAAATGTTTAATAAAAATGAATTAGAGGAAAATATTATGACATTTTCTGATGACTTGATGATGAACGAAGCTCAGAGCCAGAAAACGAAACATTAGAGAGAAAAAGTGTTTTTACAACATAAAGCTTTAAAAACCTCCAGTAATTAATGTACAGTAATAGGTAATAAGAAAATTATTGAAAAGTTCATTTATTTCAATGCAAATTTAACATTAAAACGACGACGATGATGATGAAAACTGACTTTCAACTGTTAGCATTTATGTTTCCTTCAATCAGTGAAATAAACGTAGGAGAGGAACCAGAAATTCATTCATTCATTCATTCATTCAT
>NW_015113784.1:18406-24909 GCF_001443285.1 Poecilia latipinna
GGACTAATTTTGAGCGATTCTTAAAAACAGGCAACAAGATTCTTTTAAACAGTGTCACTGTTTTTCAATTGTTTTCTACTGTTTTACACTTGTGCATATGTATTAATTTTATTTTGTAACCAGGTTGCTGTGTATTGCAGACTTTTGCCCAGGTCCCTCTTGAAAATGAGATCTGGATCTCAACGGAGTTCACCTGGTTAAATAAAGAAAGTTAAAAAAAAAAATCAACTGGACAAATGGCTTCGAGCTCCAGATTCAAACACTCTTCTTAAATCATTCATGCAGAGAAACAACTTAAAGGATCTATGGAGAGAAAAATATCCACTGTACTCCACTTTCACCTGGAGTAACAATGATGGGTCTAAGCAGTCTCATATAGACTACTGGTTAGTACCTGACTGCTTAAAAGCCAATAACATTGTGGATATTCTTCCCACACTGCTCACTGATCATAAAGCAATATATATTTTGAAAAATCTGTCTGGTAACCATTCACAGAATAGGAAAGCCTACTGGATCCTAAACAACTCTTTACTTATGTTAGACTCGGTACAACAAAACATCTCCCAGGCATTCTCTTATGTTTTTGACAAAACTAATACTGAAAATAAATATGGTTCCATCTGGGAGCTCTTTAAATTTGAGATTGCGAAGTTCCTAAGACAAAGTGGTTCTGATTTTCATAAGTCTAGGAAAGTTATGAATTATGAAGCTCTCCAAAAAAGTCCCTCAGATTTGTCAGATGTTGATAAAATAAATTTATCCACTTTACAAAATAAGCTGGACAAGATTTACAAAAGCAGGGCAGAAGACGCCTTGATAACACTTTACAAAGCCAATATTGTCAAGTATCCAAAGTTAAGAGTCTTCTGTGTCAAGTCATAGCAAACATTTTCGGTCAGCCGACCGAAAATTTGATTTTTACATGTGTATTTGTTGACAGGGCATTTACATGGACCCTTTAAATCCTTCTTCCTGCTTCATGTGTGGAAGCTAAAAGCAAAATTGTGTGGAGGGGGATTTCTCCAACCTGGCTTTGTGTAGAAAACCCAGACTTTGGGAACTGATAAAAGGGCATTTTTCATTGTGATCTCTTACTTTATAGTAGAATTTATAGAATTTTATTGCTTTAGAGTGAGGAATGTTCAGTTTTGAGAGGGTAGGGAAACATCTTTTTGCAGGTTAGTCTCTGATTTGTGCAACATCACTGATATGTGAAACAGGGAAAGCTGTATTAAGAGGCAGAATCATAGCATATGGAGTCCATAAGAAAAGGGAGGAAACCGAAAAACCAACTCGAAATTAAGAATTTAGAAGAAATAAGCATTTCAACAGAACAAACTGAAGAGAAAATACGTCAGCTAAGATATGAACTAAATACGCTTGTAAACAAGAGAGATAATTTTTTTATTCCAGAAACTTAAGACAACTTTCACTGTAGTAACAAATCTGGTAAATATTTGGCCAATTAACTGAAAAAGAACAAAGAAAAAATATATTATTTCTGTTATTAAAGATTCAGCAGGGAAACCAACCCAGTCACTAGAATAAATAAATTATGTTTTTGGAGATTTTTATACCAAATTGTATTCTGAAGAAAATAATCCTTCCCAAGAAGAAATTAACTCTTTTTTTAAACAATATTGATCTACCGCATTTGACAGATGAACAAATTGATATGCTTGAAGCTCCATTAAAAGAAAAAGAATTAACCAACGCAATACGCCTTTTGCCAAAACAATAAAGCTCCAGGACTGCAGGGTTTTCCAGCTGAATTTTATAAACATTTTTGGGATATGTTTAATCCAATATACATCAAATTAATACAAGAAATAAAAGAAAATTTAAATACAGCTGCTATTACAGTTCTTCTTAAACCTGGCAAAGATCCTATGTTAATCTCTAGCTATCGACCACTCTCATTAATAAATACAGATATAAAAATTTTCACTAAGGCATTAACAATCAGAATTGAAAAAGTCATCTCATCCTTATTTCATCCAGATCAAACTGGTTTCATTAAAAATAGACACTCCATATAATATATGGAGATTGCTGAACTTAATGGCTTTAACAAATAAACAAGACTCAGCCATTGTAACTTTGGATGCTGAAAAAGCATTTGATAAAGTAAATTGGTTATTTTTGTTTTCAACATTAAGAAGGTTTAGATTTGGAGATTCTTTTATTAACTGGATTAAGCTATTCTATACATCACCAGCAGTGACTGTTACTACCAACAATATAATTTCAAAGAATTTTATCCTACGAAGAGGCACAAGGCAGGGTTGCCGACTTTCTCCATCCTTGTTTTCCATTTTCATTGAACCCCTTGCAGCAGCAATTCGTCAAAACTCTATTCCACTTAACCCAACAGAACATAAAAGTTGTTTAAATGCTGACAATATCTTATTACCATTGCAGGATCCATATTCTTCAATGACTGAAACAAGCAGAATGATTAATCAGTTCTCAAAAATAGTAAATTACTGGTACTCAATAAATTGGAATAAATCTGCAGTTCTTCCTTTAAATAATTTAAAATGGGATGAGACAATGCAAACTATACCGATTACTTTATACATAAATCATATTACATACCTTGGGATTAAATTATCTCTTAAATTGTCAGATTTGTTTAATACCACTTTAAGAATCAATACAAAACAATTTGAAACAATAGATAAATCTACCACTTTCGCTTGCTGGTAGAATAGTGACTACTAAAATGAAAATACTTCCCCAAATCAATTATTTATTTTCTATGTTACCCATCCAGCCAACTAAAGAATGGTTTATATCTTTAGATAGTATAAGCTCCAAATTTTATTGCAAAAACAAGGCACCAAGATTAAAGTTATCAACTTTACAAAACTTAAAACAATATGGAGGGCTAGTTACACCAAATTTTTATTATTATTATTTAGCCAACCTGCTACACTACATAATCAAGTGGACCTAAATCCAGCAAAACAATGATTTAAATGAATTAGAACAATTATTTTGTGGGAAAATGGTGATTTACCATTCATTAGTCAAGCGATTAAGAAACGTGGTTGCTTTCAATCACCAACTATTAAAGCCACTCTCTCAGCTTGGTGGAAATTTAATGATATTATCAACTCAAATTTTACCACCTCAAAATACACACCACTTTGGAACAATCCAGATCTTACAATAAATTAAAAAAAAAACAACCTCTTTTTTAGCTTGTGGGTCTCTAAAAGCATTACACATTTTGAACATATTTTTAGATATAATAAATTCCTTTCATTTTTGAATTAACTAAACAATATAAACTCGATGAAACTCAATTTTTAGAATATCTTCAATTAAAATCCCTTATGCAAAGCAAATATGACCTGGAAAATTCATTATAGAACCTAATACACAAATTACAGAACTACTTAAAATTGCATCTAGAAAGAAAATTCAATCAATCTACAGAATGTTAAATAGGATTGAGTCAACAATATCCATACCTACTTTTAAACTGTCACATTGAATTTATCCTACTAATCAATACATTATGAAATATATTAAAACAATAGACCCCAACTGTAAGTTCTGCAAAGAGCATCTAGAAACAGTCAGTCATTTATTCTGGGATTGAAGTATCACAAGAAAATTTAGGAAAGAGTGTAATAACTTTATAAATTGTTATATTGATACTAAATGTTCCCTGAGGTATGAACATATTACTTTTGGCTTTCATGGTAAGAATAGATATGCAGTCCAAAGACTGGCAATCAATCTAATTATTATATTTGACAAATTTCATATTCACAAATGTACATTTTTATCATATTCACCTTTTTTATTTATTTATTTTTTTATCAAACTATATTTATCCACTATTTCCAAGAGTATGAACAAAAAAGCTGTAAACACATATGAATGTTGTAGATCTGTAAATATTTTTAGTATGTCATGTCTGTAATATCTGCTCTCTATTCTTTTTTGTTTTTCATACCAATGTATATGTGACTTGATTAATAACAATAATAAAAGGTAAATTTCACTAGCACACATTTAAACTCTTTACAAGGAGTTTATCATTTGGTGAAATTCTGCAGCTATATTCCCTACTTTGAATAAGTTCAGACTTAGAGTTGTTAATTGTGTTTCACCTGGCTGCATTTACTCAGAAAATACATACCCTACCATTTTTTTAAATTAAAATACACAGAATCAGAAATAACTTTTGATCACTGACTGGACATCCAAGGACGGAGACAAACACAGTCTTTGGAACCCGCCTGGACACAAGGCTCCAGCCTTTTACCTCACTTAGGCATGAAGAGAAAGGAGGTCTGCTTGTTAGCTCCACAACAGCAATGCTACTATCAATGAACTCAAAGGAAATCTACTGTTTTCTGGTGATGTCATAAATGATCCCATTATAATATAGAAATCTAATATAGGTAAAGGGTGAATTAGAACTTTCCTCTGGGAATCAGACCAGGAATTTGCAAACGTATTTGTAAGGATATCTGTAAAAGACATTTCTATAGAAAAAAATAAAGGTATATTAAGATTGACAAAAAGACCTTCATAGGATTTTCACTGGAACCACAGGTACAGTAAAGTCATCATGAAGTCCTTATCAGTGATTAAAGCAGGTATTTATGAGAGTTTTGTTTTTCTTAATTCCAGTAACCAATGTGTATCTGATATATTTTTTATGCTAAACTTGTACCGTAGCACCACTAATATATACTGATATAATTACACAATCATATTCAGTAAATTTTGATATGCAGTCTGATGAGGCTCATTTGTCAAATAGAAAGTAACTTTTAAAAACAATCTTAACCAGATATTGACCGTACTTTTCATCTAGTCCACTTTTCTGTATTTCTTTTTATCTTATTGTATTTGTCCACAGAAATATTTTTGTTTGTACATAACGTGTTGTCATAAGCTGTAAGTGTAAAATCACCATAATTAAGGGAAAGAGTGGGTTGAAAATATCAGTTGGTTTAATGTGGAGTTGATATTTAACAGACCCTGTGATAAAGCACTGAGGTCAAATTATTATTATAGCTCAATTTACAGGAACAAAAACAACAAAGTCAGCATCTACTGACAGATATAAATTAGTCACTAATTTCAGCGTTTTTTTTCTCCTGTCCTGTTTGTTTCATCATCTCCCCCATGATGTGGATATCTTTCTGATCCTTTTTTATTATGGATCTCACTTTGAATTGGATGCT
This sequence comes from Poecilia latipinna, assembly GCF_001443285.1. Classification (NCBI taxonomy): domain Eukaryota; kingdom Metazoa; phylum Chordata; class Actinopteri; order Cyprinodontiformes; family Poeciliidae; genus Poecilia; species Poecilia latipinna. The sequence goes on from NW_015113784.1 coordinate 23,623, forward strand.
GTGTTTAATGTTTAATGATTGGTCTTTGCCAACCACCAATCCCACGTGTCTTCCTCCTTTTGTAATTCAGAGATGGTCTTTTTAAATGAAGTCGTGTGCAGCTACATCTATATGCACTGAACCTCACAAGACAGTTGCTCATTGCAGTAAAAATTGTAAAGGAAAACACAGAACACCACTTTATTCAAAGGTAAGAAGTTCAATGTTTCTATTAACTTTAATATTTATATTTTTATTAGCCTTTTCAGTTTGAAACAGTGGCTCAGAGGAGCTACATCTGTCAAGTGTTGCATATTTTCCATATTAGCAGGCTGGCTTAATGTTGACTAGAGTGACGTTGGACACTCAATCTCCTTCAAATCAAAGAAAAAGTTTGTGCCAAAATCACATTTGAACAAATCCACTGAGTTGGTGTTTTTTCTGTGACTCATCTTCAGTCAACCATGCTGAGTCCACCTTTTAATTTGCATCATGCATTTTAAACTAACAGTTCTAAGTGTTAGGCCATGAGCCTACAGTTTGATGAAAACTTTTATTAACGTCTTTAAAATTATAGCGGCACAAACAAAACTTTTTGTGGAACAAATGTAGCACAAACATTTCACATTAACTTAATTTAAGGAAGGTGTGAAGTCGACTTCGCTCAGGTGACATGAACATGAATATGTCAGTGGGACAAAACCTGGATAAAAGAATAGAATTTGAATAAAATATACACAAAATATAATATCTCTAAATAACTGACTAAACTAACTTTGGCAATGTCAGCACCATGAAAAATGTATGTTTTCAAGGTGTTTGCTGAATATTTTTTCATTTGATGCTATGTAGTTGGTGGATGGTGTCTGTAAAAGCAATTGTCATGAAGCAGAACTCAATAATAGTTTAAAACTATTAAAGGAGTACTAAAATAATATGTCAGGATAACTAAGTATAAGTATTCAAATAAATAGCTATATAAGTATCAATAAATTGAATCAAAAGTTATTTTTACATAATTTCCAACTCAATAGACATTGAGTCCTGAGTTTTTGTCAACACCGTTTGATATAAACATGTATAGTTTTATGAGAGTGGAAGTGGAAAAAATTTAAAATATCAATGATCTGGGAGAAAAAGATAAGAGGCATATTGTATGCTGTACAATATTCCACCATTTATTTCAATTTAGTTGTCATTTTGAGTGCAATGTGTTTTTGATTCTCACCATCAGATCTATGTCAACTCCATCAGATGGACTTTATGTTGTTTTTTGCTTTAAATAATATTTCTCTTGTTTCCTGAGAA
>NW_015113784.1:28234-32767 GCF_001443285.1 Poecilia latipinna
TAATTTTCAAAACAAAAAATTCAACTGGGAGCCTGCACCTTAGCATCATTACATTTCCAAAACATTATTTGTCATATTTGAATTCATAAGCTTGAGGGATAATTACATCATTTTTTGGGGAGAATTTGAATCTATTTTGTCCCTTATCCCAAGAACTACCGATATAATAGTTGAAAATAAAATCAAAGCAAACATGTAAATATGAAAGAATGTGTTTCAGGAATTTTCAGTCAAATTATTGTATGGCCATGAACAGATCAACAGCAAGAGGTCCTGCTTTTCCTCAGTGCTCTTCTGAAATCCTTTGTTCTTTATGCAATATATAAATTGAATTCTAATGTATCATTTCTGGATTTAAATGTTGAAATATTACCAGTATTCATAATTTTGTAAGTTTGGCTGATAAGACTCCCATGTTACTTTCATGTGACTTTGACACCTATACAGCTTTTGAACAATATGTAAAATATGTGAAGTTTACCATTCAATTATGCATGAAATTAAATATGCTGTGCCTGTACTAAATCTCACCCTTCTAAAGTCGCTTCTCTATTGTCAAGTCTCACTCTAACTGATTAATGTTAATTAATATCTAAAATGTAGATATTTAATTTTGGTTTTAGAACAATTAATTGCTGGGCCAAACAGAACATAAACCATGAAAACAATTCAGATCACCTGATTAACAGTCAAGGAAGACATGAATAAACTTTGCTTCACTGCTTAAACTTAGGTGATTACTGGCAGCCTCAATCACACCTATTAAGTAATAAAACTGCTCAAATTCAGACTGCAGACACACACACATACACATACATGTTTGCGTGGCAATATTTGTGGGGACTTTCCATTGACTTCCATTCATTTCTACAGTATAAACCTTGCCCTTACCCTAACCCCATCCATTACATACCTAACCCTAACCAAAACTCAGTTTGCACCCTAGTCCTAAATCTAACCCAAATACACTTCAGCCAAAATCTTTGGCTGAAGTGGCAGTTGTAGATCTAGTGTAGCACAGAGCGCAGATTCTTCCTTCAGATTGACTTCACAACCCTGAAATGGACAAGGTGGAGACCGATGAAGACCAGGAAGTTGTGTGATTGTATACATCAGACTACTGCAGAAAAATAGCTCATAATTTAGGTGCAGTCATTTAATTTTAATTTTATTACTTATATGTAGTTAGTTGGACCACAGCCAGTGCATGTTCTTTTTTTTCATTGCGGGAAAAAGCTACATACATTTATCTTTATGCGTGGTGGCACAATGTGGATCTTCCGTTCAGCTTGTTGAATATTATTTTAACTGCAAGAAAATAAAATGCAATTGACAAAAGATTACGATGGAAATTTGTTGACACTGTATGTTAAAATAACAGACATCGAGAAAGTCTAATGCTCCTTCCAGAGATCTAGAAGACGACTCGTCTCTGTCTCGCCTCGCAACCACTGTGCCAATCCATGGCTGACTCCAAACCAGCTCTGTCTGGCGGCCCAATTGGAACCACATCTCTCAGAGTTCCAGGGAATGGGGTGAGACTGAGCTGGAAATACTAATGGAAAAACTCTCAGCACAGCTTTGAAACCAGGCTGGCCCAGGTCGGGCTGAGTCCCACTGTGCAGTGCAAAAGGGGCTAAACAAACTGAAAAAAAATTTTCAGGTCATACTTCTGCCTAGACTTATGTGTCTTGATGTAATTTTATTTTTATTTTATAATTTATCTACCTTTGATGTTGTGTTTGTTGTGAAGCACTTTGGTCAGCTGAGGCTGTTGTAAATGTGCTATATAAATAAACTTTGACTTGACTTGACAGCTTGTTTATAAAAGCCCTAAGCAGAGCAGCATATCACTGTACCGTTTACTGTGCAATGATAATAAATATAATCTAAGGTAAAATAATTTTATTTATATAGCACATTTTCAGCAACAGGGCAATACAAAGTGCTAATATAGTCTAAATACTGTAATACTGAAATAATGTGGGTTTATTAATCATGGTTTTCATACTGTGAGAATCTCATACCAGCAGATGGTTACACCAAAACATCTTTTATGAAGGTCCACCCAGTGAAGCTTAGACCTAGCTAGAACTCTTTTTTCTCCACATTTTCATCGGATTATGTTTCAAAGATTTATTGTGTTTCAGAGATAAGCATGTATTGTACCAATTAACTTAACTCTTAACACAGAGTATTCCCATCATCTACAATAAAACTAGTTCCAGATGTTAATATTTAACAAAAGCAATAAATTGGCACATTTGGGAATCAGTAATTTTCTTTCTGTATCTTATATAACTCCTGATGCAGAGAATAGGAGGATAACATAACTAGAACAGTGTATTACTTACCATCTCCACCCAGCTCCACTAACAATCTCCTCCCCACCCCCAAGAGTATCATGGTATTTAATAATTGCATATATTAACAGTTAAAGGGGTACTATTATGTATTTCCAGGCACATAGAGCCATTTCATAGCACAGTCAAGACTATGTTACCTTCTGTTGTCATAAAAATGTTGCATATATCTAACATGACTTAAAGAGATTTGATGTCACTATTTAACACCTTGAAACTGGACCTCCGTCTCTTTAAGAAGCACCTGCTCTTTTGACACTCCACCCTTAGCATGTCATCAAAATCATATCATTTCTCCATTAAGCCATTTACAACCATCCTTAGAAATTTTGCACTGAGAAGAAGTTCCTATTAGCATACATACAGTTCCACCAGGTGTTTGTTAATTGCCGCTGCTGCTAGTCTGAAGGAGCTGAGTGGAGGAGGCTGAAGGGAGGGATGCTCTGTGAGGAGGACACTCAGAGTACATCTCTGAGACTACAGCTCTGACGAAGGCCTTTAGAAGTAAAATCTTGCAGAACTAAACAAATATATGTGACAATGTCAACTTTTGAACAGATACATGAATAAACTTTTTAGACAGTTTGTCAACAAAAAGACTGATTTGGGGACTAGTTACACTTTAAAGTCTGCATTGAATGCACATGAGTCAAGCAAGCGGTGTGAGTTTTACACTAGATGCGTAGGTTGGTGCAGTATTTTCTGAAAATGAGCCCTCATAGAGGAATCACATAAATCCTGGTGATTTAAAAACCCTCACAATATAAAACAAAAACATTCACAACAAAGTCACAAATCACCAACGGCCTACATACTCATCACATTGAAGATGTATAAAGAACATTATCAAGTTTTTTTTCCCTTAGGAATGTTCGGTAACACTTTATTTGAAGGGGTGTGCATAAGACTGACATGAGACTGTCAAAAACATGACATAAACATGAACATAAAGAAGTCTTTATTAATGTTTATGACAGTTGTCATGAAGTGTCATTCAGTAAACAATGACACTTTTAATGCAAAGTTGCTCTAAAAGTTGCATTGAAAGTCCATTAAAAATGCCAACTTTGCATTAAATTATCATAATTTACAAAATCATGCAAAGTTGGCACTTTTAATGGACTTTTAATGCAACTTTTAGAGCAACTTTGCATTAAAAGTGTCATTATTTACCAGATGACACTTCATGACAACATTCATAAACATCAATAAAGACTTCTTCATGTTTATGACAGGTGTTATGTCATGTTTATGACAGTGTCATGTCAGTCTTATGCACACCCCTTCAAATAAAGTGTTATCGAATGTTCTGTTGAATGTGTTTTCACATTGTAGACATGTTGAAGTACCTCAATAACTGTTAAATATATTTGCTTTGTATTATTGGCTATTTAGTTCTGGCTATCTACAGAGTGATTACTCCAAGAAAAAATATTTACTTGGTGAAAAAAATTACTCGTCTGATTATCTCTGTCCCCTTCTCTGTTGCAGAAAACACGTACGGAAACCAAGCCCATGTTAACGGTGACCAAGTCATCTACCATGTTGACCAAAGACAAGCTCCTGTAGCGCAACAGAATGTTGGTGAGTGGTGTGCACAATCTTTTGTAATGTGAATATGGCATGGATGTTCAGTGCCAGTGAACTGCCAGTTTTAGACATGTCGTCCAACACAGCTGATTCAAATGAAAAAGAAAGACTTTCAGTTCTAAGCCTGCCACCCTCCCAAAAAAACACTGCTCCAGCCCAAACAGGTTCTGCATACCTGCACCAACACACTGTGCTGAGCCGACACCTCTTCCATTCTGTCATCACTCTGGCTATAGCACTATGATCCTTTATGGGGTGACAATACAGGAAGTAAAGGGCATCCTTGGCGGTGTGAATGCGTGAAACATGTCAAATGTGAAGTTATTCCAGATGTCTTTGTTCACCACCTTATTTCCCTCTGTGAAGGTTTATTCTGTGGGTTTAATGTGTAAATTATGTAATCTGAATTTTACAGATTAAAGTAAAGTTCAGATTACAAAGTTGGTTCTGTAAAGAACTTTACAGACACACCTCCTCAACCTCCTCAGAGTGTCAAAGTTCTGCAGAGGCCTTCTAATGGACCATAATTTGGTGAACCAAAGAAAGAACTAAACCATGATTCAGGTCTTTAAGAACTTAC
>NW_015113784.1:35952-37060 GCF_001443285.1 Poecilia latipinna
AGTCGAGACCGAGTCAAGACCAAGACCGGCTACAGCTACATGACACAATAGAATGTAAAATATGATCAAAATTGCTTCTCAAAATAATCTGAAAGATCCATATTACCATAAAACACCTAGATATTAAGTACTTGATATATTTTACCAATATTAAATATTCCATTTCTGTGCTACAATGTGTGATGGTCTCGTGCCATCCCTAAAAACATAACACCCTGGACACCCATATTGCTCATATAAGAAACCACCACTGTTGCACCATTAAACATAGCAATTGAGGCAATACCCTAATGGTAAATAACACTCAACCATGAACACTGACCAAGGAGCAACAAGCAAGAAGTAACCAAACAGAAGGCGCTCATCATGACTGGTTTCACTCTCTATCCCAGTACATGAAGCCAGGTAGTCTGACACCATGGCAGACATTACAGCTGCCACTTTGAACAAAAACAATCAAAGAGTGCATGCTGTGCATGCTCTTTCTTTCTTGTGTTTTAGTTATTTGTTAATTTAAATATCAATGTATATAAATATCAATGAATATCAATAATTTAAATATCAATGAAATAATGATGCAGTGTACACAGAGCATTACAAGAACAAAGAACAGGTGTTCTGTCAGGTCAGATCGTCATACGCTTAACACGAACTCACGGTGTTCTGTCAGATCAGCATACGTTGTCAGATAGTCATACCTTAGCTCAGACATGCGCTGTCATTACCATATGATTTTATTTAATCAGCAACATAGAATCATGACGTAGATAATTATACACTTGGTTATTAACAGTTGTATGGCATCCAGCTGCAGCCAGACCTGCTGTAAACACTCTTTGAAACCACGACAACGCATGTATATCCATCTAGTTATCACATTATGTCATATTATAAACAATTTAATTACTTATTTTCGTCATAACTTGTTGCGTATACTGACAACTACACTGAGAGTCGGACTTCTTAATGCGCATGCGCTGGCATGGTACTGACTGCATGTATGCTATTTTGACAGCGTACGGCTATGTGATAGAACACCGGCTGTATCTGTCCTGGAGCGCCACGCGCGAGTGAATGGTGAGGGGGGAGTAACAGAAACGCATAGTTG
>NW_015113784.1:41295-48242 GCF_001443285.1 Poecilia latipinna
ACCAAGACCAACTTCGAGTACCACAACACTGGAACTTACTTTGGACACTACTTGAATATGGAATGTATAGTCATAGTCAGTCATGGTATATCATGTTATCAATGGTATAGCACAGTAGTGCAGTTAGTAGCCCTGTTGTCTTGCAGCCAGAAGGTCCTGGGTTCAGATCATGGCCTGGGGTCTTTCTGCATGTTCTCTCTAGGTACTCCGGCTTCCGCCCATAGTTCAAAAACATGACTGTCAAGTTAAGTGGCGTTATTGTTTGTCCTATTTGTCTCTGCGTTGGACTGGTGACCTGTCCATCTCCCCTGTTGACTGTTGGAGATAGGCACCAGCAGCCCTGGTGACCCCACTAAAGATAAGCATATATGATACTGGATGGTACCATCCAGTATCATATATACAAAAAAATAAAATAAAATACCATTAATAACATGGGAAGCAGAGTGCTATGTAGAGGAAGTCATATCAGCCTTGGTTATCGTTGAACGCTCTGCTGGTGTCCTGACAAATTAATTCTCAGAAATACTTCTGGTTTTCCATCATTTTTGAGGAGCAAAAAAAAAATAAAAAAAAAAAAAATCACTATTTGCATTGTTGATTTCCTTTGCCCTTTGTCTTATCTTCTCTAACTTTTTAAATGTTTCCTTTTCAGTGATTATACCGCCAGACAATAAACAGGACGACACTGAACGCTGCTGTCTGCGCATTCTGAATATACTCTTTTGTTGCTGTATCTTGAATATGCTGCAGACTTAGTTGGATGAACTCTAGTTTAATGTAAACCAGACATCTCATCTGTCATGTTTTTGGGTATGCTTTTGGTCCACATGCAGAACACTCTCAGAAAAAATAAAAAAAATAAAATAAAATTTATTGAACAATAATAAAATGTGCGTCATTGTCTGGGGACCTGGAGACAGGAGCAAACAGGAACACTGGAAACAGAGCGGGAAAAAGGTGAATAACCTGAGCAGGGAAGTTAAGTCCAATTATGAACGTTGATCTAACTGAGGACGATGAAGATAGTCTATCAGGGGGAGGTGAGTGGAATCTTGGACTTGGGTCTTTGTGTAGGGAAATTCTGGAGCTGGGAGCGAAAAAGGTTTCTTGGAGTGATCAGATAAGAGCTGCTGGACGGTGGAATCGTTGGAGGACGGACAGGTTACACAGAATCAATGGGGAGCAAGAAAAGCAGAGCATTGCCAGCCTTAGGAATTAAAGCATAAATTATCACAGAGAATCTTGAAGGCATGGGGAGGCTCTAGGGCAGCACAAGGAGTTGTCACTAGAAAGCTGGTGAGAAAACCATTGAAGGCATTGGAGAACTTGCAGCAGATCCTCTTATACTCAGGCAGATGAGGCTGATTGATTGCAGGTGCATTTGAACACACAGCAAATCTACCCTCCAGTGGCTCAGCAACTCCCAGGCTCCCTCAGGTGGATGACTAGAGGAACAGGAAAAACCCACACAGAGGCCGAAACCCAGCTTCCAAACAATCGTTTCCCCTCATTGGGCTCTGTTCCCAAATTTCACCCAGACCTTGGCTGGTATTAAGCCATGATTTAGAAGCTTGAAATGTATCCATTTTATTTTCACACATTTTTGTTTTTGTCTTTTTTGTTCAAATAAATTAAATGCATTTTTAAACAAAGGTAATCTGTTGGATGACAACTTTTAACAGATGTAATGTTATTTTGTGATTTATGAAAATGATTCGAATTACAGATGGCAAAATATGACTGAATCAACATTGAAACAACGGTATGAAACATTGAACCCACAATGAAGCCTGACATTGAAACGATATTAAAAGTGGTCAGTGACTTTCAGGTTGAATCAACGTTATGGTTTCCACTGTAACTGACACCATATCAATGTTGATTCAACCACCATCCGAATGTGGATTTGCATGGACATTTATATTAATTTTATATTGTATGAAAGTTAAGCAATCAATATTGATTCATATAAATGTTTTGGTCTGGTAGGTCTATATTATAACATACCAATAAATGTTTCTTCACTGGTGTTAAACACACAGTGTTGTTGGCAGATGATGGGTATTTTGTCATTCAGAATTATCTTACATGAAGATTGAAGATGTGTGTACACAAGCTTAAAAAATGACAACATGGCATTAATATTACATTTTATTTAAGAAAACAGGCATAGACCTGGAAACATGTTTGACTCCTTTTTGGCTGTGTCAAACATGAAAGCCAAAAAGGAGTCATGGATGCTGTTCTTCTTATTGTTCATGGAAGAACAGCATCCATGAGCTTAAGCTTTGTACTGTATGAACCAGAGAAACAGTGCAAGTTGTGTAACCAGTTTGACTCTGGTTGGCATCACTTTGGTTCATTGCGATGCCTTACTCCCGCTGTGGTGGATAGTGAAGCCACTTCTTGACAGTTTTGCTGTGGAACCTGTCAGTCAGATTTGGATCAAATTGCTGAGCAGCAGCTGAAAAACACAAAGTGAGGAAGGTGCCAGTTTGGGCCGGTTAAAAATAAACAATGAACATTTGAGAAGTTTTGAAACACACTGGAATATTAAATAGTGTACTGGTTATAGGTCTGAGAAAAAACACACAAACAGTTCGGTTCCCCTTGCACAATTAAATTAAGAACTGTTCCTCTATGCGTAAATGGTCTAAATCAGGTCCTGAATGGAGCGAATGCGACCTCTAATGGAGTCACAGAGACACTGCAAGGTGATAGTGAGAATTCAGATTAATTACAAATTTTCTGTACAAAGTTCTAAGTTACGTCTTTAAATACAGGTTAACATGAATGCAACAAATATTCATGTTGGTAAAAGAAGGCATAAAATCATACATTTCAGTCACACATTCACCCAGTGAGCAAAAATTGGTTTAGGGTTCCCAGGCTGAAAAATGTTGACAGCCCCTAGACTATGTAATGTTACAGACAATGCAAAATGAGAGTTCATCTGTTAAATTGACTGGTGGATACATAACCTATAGGAGTATGCATGTATTTTAATGTCTTTGTGACCTGTTGCTTCATTATTTATGCTTTATTATTTTGTTGAATATCATTTCAAATGTTTGTGTATTTTTTGTCCAGGTTGACTTAAAAAATTGAGCTATGAAAAATTAGGCCAATATTGATATCTGATATGAATACTTCAGTTACATCAGTTTTTTACCAATATTTTTGTTTAATATTTTTTATTTGATTAACCGATTGTCAGAACAAGCCATTAATTATTCGACTAAAATAATCATTTACAACAGTCCTAATTAACACAATTACACAAATGACATAGAGCCCTGCGCCCTCTTCTGGACAACATCACAAACATCTGTTCCTCTCAACTACAATTTGAAGATTTTTGGTTTTAAACAATGAGGACTTGCCAGGCCAGAACAAATTTCAGGCAGGTTTTAATAAAAATACGTCCAAAGATAATGCTTAATTGTTGTTTTAAATTTACCAATGTCCAACATAAGTTGCGTTTTATTCTCGTAATGCTATCAATTCTCAATATATATTTTTGTATGGCAATATTTCTCCGTCGTACTTAGTTTTGTTTTATTTCAAGTGGACTTACAAGTAACTTTTCACCAATATATATGAGCTTGTTTTTTTTGTTTGTTTTTTTTAAAAAAGTCAATTCCTCAATGTTAATTTATCCACTTAAGATATAGAAAAGATGGCTTATAAGTGAAATAATCTGCCAGGGGATTTTTTCTTACATTTATGTATGGAATTTCAAAAATACTAATGAAGGAATTGATGCCAAATTTCTATTACCCTCATATTTAAATGTAAAAGCAAGAAGCTAAGCCTCTACTGATTAACACAAATTAGTCACTCATCTCAGCTTCTTTCCTCCCCTCGTGTTGCTTCGTCATCCACTGGATGATGTGGAAGTGGGTCTGTTTAATCTTTCATCAAGTCAAATGACCAGGAGTCACAGTTTCTTCTTTCTCGTTTTTGATTGGACGCTGTGACCAATGGCCGTGTCAACCGCCAATCATCTGCTTTTTCTTTCAGAGCTTTTTTTTCCCTATTATTATTAGACACGCCCTTCTAAATTACGTCACGTCCAGCTACTGCTGTACTCACTGGGCTTCAGAAGGGGGTCGCTCATTGCGGTAAAATAGTAAAGAAAACAACACCGCAGAGTGAGTTTGCTGCTAAGCTAACATCACTGCGTTCATAGAAATATCGGAGCCGTTTTGTTTCAAGGTAAGCGGTTCATCGTTTCCGTTAACTTCAGTATTTATGTGTTTAGGAGCCTTTTCAATTTGAACCTCTGGGCAGGGTTATGGCCTGGATGTGCCGTGTTACGCATGTCTAATATTGACAGGCTAGCTTAATATTTGATACGAGTCATAAATATGGTTATTAGCTAGAAATACAAACAAATCTAGTATGGAGACATTAAATAAACGCATTATAGCAATTTTCAGTCAAATTAGTGTTGCTAAGCAGCTAAACAGAACAATATCTTGTATCTTGGTTTCGTTTGTCTTAAATGTTTTATTAGTTGCTTAATTCTAGTGAGTGAGCAAATGGTGAAATGTGCTCACAAACTTGTGTGAAAAATATTTGTGGTGATTCCTCCTAATGAGCTCCAAAGGGGTGTCTTGAAATACAGCTTACCTTGTGCCCTCATGTCCCTGGAGACTGGGAAAAGAAAACATGGGCTGCTAAGCTACAGTAGCTGCTCTATTTCATGGAAATCTCTGGCTTTGTTGTTGTAAAAGGAAACTGCCTTAGCTTTTACCTGGGTACCGTGGACCTGGGTTTATCAGTTTCAGTGATGACAGTATCGGCTATATTTAACTGGAGCTGACTGGGCCTATTCCAGATGGCTTCAAAGATCCCCCAGATGAACTTTCCTCCCTGTGTGTATGTCTTTTTGTGATCTCATCACCAAGATCGTGTTGTGAAAACATGGTTCGAGCTAACCCACAGACATCTGCTGTTCAGAGTGGAAAGACATAAAACAGGTGACACCCATGCAAATGAAGGAGAGACCAGTCACGTAGATTAGATACGCAAATGTAAAGCAGTGCTTTTGAGTACTGAATGAATTTAAAAAAAAAAAAAATTAAACCAAATTTATTTATTTGTTTTATTTGACCTTTTTTTGTAACTAGGAAAGTCCCACTGAGATTAAAAAGTCCTTAACTTTTCTTGAGAGAGTGCTGGCCAAGAGGCAGCAAAGGTTATAAATCAATTGCAAATAGTTACACAATTAAAACAGCATGCAAATAACTATTAAAAATAGTCACAATTTAAAGAAGTCCTCTGTAGTGCTCTCAGTCTGGACTTAAATAGGCTCAATAAAATAAATTCAGTTAATTTCTGGTCCATTTGCAACATATTCTTGACTTGAACTATTTTTATGTAAGAAAAGACACAAAACAGTGGGCCAAAAGATAAACTTTAGTGTTGGCATAGATCCTCATTGGTGTAAGACATTAGGGCTTTCTTTTGAATGAAACTCCACCTCAGTGTTTACCCTGTAATCTAACACCAGAAGATTATCAGGTTTTTTTTCTTTTGTTGTTGTTTTCTGCACTCGACTTGTTGGCATAGTGAAAGCAGGAATGTACCGGTAAAAAGTTGAGGTTTTTCCAGCGTCACTTTGGTGCTGAAATGTTGAAACTAGACTTGTGCTTGTTATTAGGCTCAAGGTGCCCTTGTATGGAGTAACATAGCTGTTAAAAAGTTTGTGTGTGAATTTAATGTTCATATTCATATCAGTATTTAAAAAAAACCATCTTATTCTAAGACAATGTTTTTCAAGATCAGACTTTCACTGATTTCATTATTTTGCATCATTTAGTGTTTAAATCTGTCCATCGCTAATCGTTCTCGGTCATGTGCGTTTTGATTATGAAGCCGACAAGAAATCAATCTATGTATCCATGGAAAACCTTACTTATCATATATAATGCTACAATATGTATACTTATCTAGTCTTCTGTGTCGCAAACAAGCGAATGTGGCACTAGAGACGCGATCTAGGACACTGGTGGTAGAAGACGGACTTTGTTCCTTCCTGTAACAAGTTAAAATTATTTATTTAACCATCACTATTACTCTGGAGCTGGATAATTACAATAGAAATAAACCGTAAGGCAAAAATCTTGCGACCTCTGATCAGTAAGAGGGGCACTGTTGCTAGGGACGCCGCTGTCCCTACCAATGATGTGTTATACTTCTGTTTACAGAAATAACAGAATGCAGCGATTGGCAGCATTTAATAAAGCCGTGTAATTACTACAAGCAATTTTTTTTAAATTGAGGATTCTGGTATGTTTTAGCCAATGTAAGGTCATTAAGAGGTTAACTTTTTCTGCTATCCCACAGTTTGTTGTACACAATGCAGTGTAAATCGTCAATTCATTTAAACTGTGCAACCAGTGAAATCTAAATGGTTCTGCAAGCTTGACGTCGCTGAAGAAGTGCTCATCAGCTGGTTGCAAGAAGGCTCCTACAACTTTGCCTTGCAAATTTAGCCATTCAGAAGTATTTCAGACTATGAAAAACATAGTCGTAGTGTACAAATTAGTGCCAACCTTGTATTAAGGTAACTAAGCTAATCCAACTGACATGCTTATTGCACAGTCTCTACTAAAAACCCAATTGGTATTGTCTTTTTCTGTGTGTATTATTATGCAAAAATCACTGCAAATAGGTGTATTCTTCACAAACTACTGCAAAATTCAGGCGGTTTAGTGGAGAAAATGGACCCAGAGATTATCTGTCGAGAAGAACGAACGGGTAGTTGGCTTTATTTACTCTCACTGCTCACTTACTGTTTGGATTTGCAACAATTTTTCGGTGTTGAAGTTGTTCCTCCTGAAAGACGACTAAATTGTAACTATTTTTTGCGTCGGTGTTAGGGACAGCGCAGTAAGACATTTTCAGAAACAAAACTGTATTTTATGACACATTTA
>NW_015113784.1:53077-59773 GCF_001443285.1 Poecilia latipinna
AAGACAGCCATAACATTATGATTTTTTACAAGTGTATGTACACTTTTGACCACAACTGTAGATGTTGCATAGTTTTTTCAGGCTGCAAAAGAGAGTGAGATTTTCAGCTAATGATATAAAGGCTAAATGTATCTCAGAATAGTTTCAAGCATGGGAATACACACATAAACTGCTGCTTTAGTAATGCCAGGAGTGCTAAGATGTCTTTATTTTTAATATAAAATGCTAACACGAGTTTTGACTCATTTTGTAAAGCCCTGTTGTACTCGCATACAATGATCTAAAAATTCCCTTGGCTCCTAGTGTATATATAATGAACGCTCATAGGCAGAACGGCTAGAGAGAATATTTTGTATGATTTTATCTTTTCATATCATAGTTTTATAGAGAAATCTGAATTGACGTCAATCAGAGATTGGTAATCAACTCCAATTTTGTGGTTGTGTATCTCCAATTAATGTCAAAACGACAATTTATAAATGTTCTAGACAACATTAGTGTAACAGTGACGATTTACTATTTTTTTTGCAGCGATAAAGGAAATTTAATCATGTTGAAAATGTTTGTTTTTGTATCTTATAAACACTATACCTATTCCAAACATTGATTATAAAGCACCACGATGCAAAGCCTGTGTTCCATTACATCGGTTCATGATTCACAAACGTACCGTGTTTAAGAGATAAGCATGTTTTGTACCAATCATCTTGGCATATTTCCCCAATAGCCACAATAAAACTAGTTGCTGATAATATGTAAGGAGTCCTTGGAAACTGTACTTTGACCTAAATATTGGCAGTATTAATTTTTCCAAAGCAGAAAACAAATACACACACACACACACACACACGAATAAGAGGTTTTCTTTCAGCATCTTTATTTATGTAACTCCTGACACAGAAAGCAGGTGGTTAAGATAACCAGGAGGTGTTTACAGTGTACATACAACGTGCTGAAGAAATCCCAAGAGGAGAGGCAGAGATTCAGATTTCCGTCTACCCCCATTTCTTCCATTGTTAATGTTTTACGTAAATGCGGCGACGGACATCACGGTGGCTCGTGATGAGCTTCGGATCTGTTTCATCACAAGCCATTACCGGTTAGCTGTAAAAATCCACTTGCCTTCAAACTTCGTTCCACTCGAACAATGGCGTTTCATTCAAGTGGAATGAAAAGCCTTCAGGTATTTATTGAACTCACTCAGAAAAGCTTAAACATTAAAAAGCTTTACCTGGAATCGTGTTTGAGTTTTCTCCCTCATTTGCACAACGTTTCACACAGCCCTCGTAATGCGAAATGTGTGATCTAGTTGGGCTTCTCACATTTGTGTGTGAACAAAAAGGGAAAATGAGGTGCGAAAGTGCAACCGGCGAAGGCCGTCTATGGTCACATTCTTTTTTTAACTCTTCTGTTCCCTATGGTTAATTTCAGCAGCCTCATTTTGTACGCTGGAGTCTCTGTGAAGCGTAAGCTAATGGTACATATCTCTGGTGCAGTTGTGATTGACCACTGAGCTGTGAGACGCCTTCGGCAGTCATGAAAACAATCTGCGGGGATTTTCTCTGCTGCATGTGGCTGAGTTTTCGTTCTGTGCAGGAACGAACTGGTCAGAGGAAAGGTGGTCGGTGATCATAATGTGTACTTTTTCTGTTTTGGGAAACGGTTTCATCATTTTTGTCCCTTCCTGAGAATGGTAGGATGTCTTATCTGGGCTCAGGAGAATTCATTACCTAATGTGTCTCTGGAGGTTACCTAACCATCCTACAGGAAGAAAGGGCAACGGAGACAGCTGAGACTCCTGTTTGCTCTACTCCCATTGTTTACAGCAGAATGTAGGTCTAGGTGAAATAATGTCTCTCTCAGTCTTGCATAAGAATGCTTGACGTTATAACAGATTTAAAAAATAATATCTAGTAGTTTTGTGATGTATATTATCGCTGACTATTTGGTTCTTTACAACTATAAGTTGTATTTTATTGGGATTTGATGCGACGGATGTCTGGGAAAATAAAACTTTGGCGTATTTACTGGGAAGATTGAACTGATAATGAAGGTTTCCGAGCCAGTGTTCTTCCTGTGGAACTGTTAACAGGAGTTTCAGAGATGTTTTTCTTCTCTTTATCAAAACCAAAACTCTTTTGAACCGAGTTTGATTTGGGGGTAGAAGTACCAATTAATCAGAGTGGGAGAAACAAAGAAAAACTCCCTACGAGGGAGAGACGGGTGCAAGGCACCGTGTACGTGACTGAAAAGATACGGAAGCAGAATTGTAAGTTTCACTTATTCTTCCCTCTTCTTCCTCTTTCTTCTCCATCTCTCCCTCTAGCCTGATTTCTAATTATTCAAAAATAAATACCTAAAAACAAATGCTCATTTCTCTGATTGACTCAGTGTCTCACTAATTATCAAAAGAATTGTCCTAAACACAGACCAACACCAAGTTGTGTTTACTTGTGAAGTGGAAGAAAACCAGTTCTGAGCAGGTAGAGACTGAAATGTTGGCCCATTCTTCTTTGCCAAATGGCTCAGTTCACAGTCTGATTGGCTGGATATTTACTGAGTGGGTACAACAAAAATGCCACAGATTTGTAATTGGATTTGGGTCCTGACTTTGACTAGGCTCTTTTAACTTAGCACCAGAATGCTCTTTGTTGTGCGTTTGGGATCATTGTGCTGCTGGAGTGTGAACCCCAGTCTTATTCCGATTCTGCACCAATGCGCATGCCACTGGGGGGCCAGGCCCGCCCACTCAGGTACCCAGGTCCTGCCGAGATGGACTACACTGAGGACATATCCACTACAACAGTTTAATCTGTTGTGCGTTATGTCTGAGCCGTCTTTAAATGCAACTTGTGAAGGGAGGTGAAAGAAGGATTTTACATAAAATCAAGAAAATTATAGACGACCTTTAGCATCCTCTTCAAGAGACAGAATCTTTAGTGAGAGGCTTCTTCAAATTGGCTGTAATACAGACTGCTACAGGAGATCTTTCCTCACCATCTCTCAACATCTACAGTCACTCTGAAGAATTTTGAATTAACGGGTTGCAACATTTAATTTGTCCTGCAGATCAATACTCCTTTTTTTTTATTGAATCAAGTTATGCTGTTGGATTCAAATAATGTTAGCTAAATGATTACCCGTTAACACACGCCGTTATGTCATGCTAATATTCGTAACAAGCTTACTGATTTTGTTATCCATGTTGCATCCCTTGCTGGTAATTTATTGCCAGGAATAAACAATATTTTTTTTCATTTCTGTGTAGAACTATGTGGAAAGAGAAGTTACCTTTTTTTTTTTGTTACAATAGAGCAAAGTAAGGGAGGCGACATCAGAGCGGAGGCCAGCAGAAGGGACAATGACTCAGGGTGTTCTCGCGTGAGGAGAAATTAGAGCCTGCTGAGAAAAGAAAACGTCTGTTGGAGGAAAAACCAGAGCGGTAACAAGGACAGGGTTTTTACAGACATTTCAGGATTACTCTCTCATTCACACCCCACAATATGTTTTGCCTGTATGGCATCTAGCACAGGCAGCAGCATACTGTTTCTGTTCAGGCTCTGTCATTAGTTTAAATGGGTGTGCTGGCCCTTTAAGAAAACTAGGAAATAATGTTCAGCCAGTGTGTTACAGAGATAGCAGAGTATGTCACAAGAGACTGATACAGCAAGGTGTCGTGTTCTGTATCTGTGGTCAGATTAAGAAGTATTCCTTGTAAGTCCCAACTAAATTCATAATTGGATAACAGATTGAATTTAAAGTGGAATTATTTACAGTATTTTGCAATGGACATTTATTTTATAATGTTGTAGTAGGATACGTTCAAATTTTATATTAAGGAAAAATTATTGCATTCTTGTTTGTATGCTGAGTTTGTTAATTTCAGTTTCAAACCTGCCACATTAAAAAACAAGTCCAGTCCATTCAGGCGTTTCTGACTTTTTGCATGGGATGTTTAACTGACCGGATAGAAATGGACGTCAGAGATCAGAAACATTGGATTAGTAATGAAGACCCATGGATAGACTTCTGCTGTCCATGAACTAAAGTTTATTCTAATATGACTGTAATTACTCAGCATTTTTTGGTGAAACATGTAAATGTCGCCGTTTCCATCACTGTGCTTGTATTATTAAGCAACCTGGTTATTTTACTTGAAAGGTTACACAAATGTTTGTGTATTTTATTAAATAAAAAGCCTGTTTACCGTGTGACCCCACAGTCAGCCACAGCAACCCCAGCTAAATCCCTCTGGAACTGGACCTAGTCTTTAGTTTTCTGCAGCTTCTAACTCTAACTGGACAGAGAAAAGCATCAAGTCAGCATGATGTGGCCACTACTGTGTTTCTTAATGGGGATGGTGTGTTACCTGTTTTCTGAGTCCCTTAAATTTTAATGCTGGGCTGGACTTCTAGTGGTTTTCTTCTTTCGACATGCAGCAGTAACAGCATCACTGTTCAAACATTTACTTACAAAACATGATGAAAGTCTTGTATCATTTTCCTCCCACTTTATATTTACGGTCGACTATGTGTCGACCTATCACATAGAATCCCGAAGAGACACCGAATTTTGTGGTGGTAATTTGTACTAAGTGTGGACTAAAAAGTTATTTTGTCTTATTTTTAAACAGTGACTCTTCAGCCCAGAGATGAATTTTGAGCAGCCGCCTCCATACCCAGGCAGTGGACCTTCTGCTCCAGGCTACCCAGGGCAGGGCCCACCTCCTCAGGGCTACCCACCCCAAGGTTATCCTCCACAGGGATACCCAGTGAACATGGACCAGCCTAACCCGGCCTACCCTAACTACCCCGCTGGTCCAGGGGGTCCTGGAGGTCCCTATCCTGGCCCAGATCAGCCCCCGTTCCAGGGGTATCCAGGCCAGCCACAGTATGCCTGGCAGGGTGGACCCCCTCCTGGACCCATGTATGGGGAAGCCCCAAAAAACACAGGTGAGTGGTGTGCAAAACCCTCTATAGTGTGAATACGGGATGTATTGTAATAGTCAACAGAAGATATTTGATACCGTTGATGATATAGGAAGCACAGTGCTGAGTGGACTAGCATGTTAAATGCTCTGTAATCGCTTAGATGACTGTTCTAGAGAAAGTAAAGTAGACGCAAACAAAAATATATAAATCATATCAATAATGGAGGCTGTTAAATATTACCAACCTTTAATTTTTCCTGCATGATTTTACTTAAATTACATTCCTGCAGTACGTTTGAGCTAGGAACATTGGCTTTTTGTCTCTAGTGTGATTAAAGGGCATGTTTGGCCCTTTTTACACATTTGTTGCACTTTCTTGGGCAAATGGGACATTTTCATTAGGCTGCCGCTGTTTCCCCTTAGTTATCCACAGAACAGGCTGCGCAGCACCACGTTAATGAGCGCTGCTGCTGCGGAGCTCTCCGAGTCTCAACAGCATTATTAGTTCGAATGGAGTGCTGCACGTGCCATATCTCATTTTACATATGCTCACCAATATGGCCCTGCGACTACTACTACTGCAGAGACGTATTAATGGCAGAACCACAACAACGCCCTCTAGCTCACCTTTTCTGGTTTTTATACATGCAGAGTCACAGAAAGGCTTAAGTGTTGGATGTATTTAAGCCTCGTCATTGGTTTTGATTTTTCTTTTTCAAATCAAAAGTTTTGACACAAAACAATCCTGGATTGACACATTGCCATTGTGATCAAGAACATGAGCAATTATAAGTAGGATGTTTCAACTCGTCTGCAGAACACAGGAAAGATGACGTGTTTTTATTACCCATCGTACAGTGTGGGGGTGGAGCTTAATTTAAGATGCTAAATTAAATTTTAAAAAGCTACTCAGACCATTTTACAGGAAATGACTCAAACCGTTCCCTGGAGCGTTTGCTCAATCTTCTGGAGAAAATGCAGTTAACTGTGCTTTACTTTCTTTTTTAAGTTACATTCTTAGTTATTTGAGTCACCCATTACAGCTTTTTGTAGTTTGTTGTGTTTCTAAACCCCTAACTTTGAAACAAGGGGTTACCAATAATCGACCTGCTGATTGATTTCCTTAATCGGCTGATGGTTACATGTGGAACCGATGTGATCTGCCTCCACAAAGGTCTGAAAATAATTGATAAATTACTAAGTTAACAATTATCACCCCACTGTTGTCAACTTGGCGACTCTATCACAGTGTAAGGTCTAAAAAAAATTGGTGTAGGCCAACATTGAAATTGGTGGGTCAAAATTGGTAAAACTGCAATCAGTGCACCCCTATCTGAAACAAGTACGTGTTAAACTATTAAAGTCGATAAAATAGACTAACGTCCGTATCTAAGCATGAAAATCACGTCAACAATTCAGATTTTAAATCTTTTTTTTTTTTTATTGAATCTTTGCTGAAGAGTTTAAAAACTCCTTACGAATCAGTTTGTTGGTGGATTTTCTCTAATCCACGCGTCAAATAGGCCTAAATACATACCATATTTTCAAGACTACAAGCTGCACAGGTCAAAAAATTTGTCAAAAGACAAATAAGTCACACCTGTCGTATTGACCAGCCAATGATCAGCCAGAGAAATTTAAAACATGCAGCTTATAGTCTGGAAAATACGGTGCATAAATCCCCACTATTGTCATTCAGGTCAAACTCACCTTGATTGTGTGATTACTTTTTTTTTTTTTTTTTTTTATTCATTCACAAGCTTTTT